>NC_048288.1:8012011-8312011 GCF_009762535.1 Notolabrus celidotus | reverse complement strand
AATGTTTTTTCGTGTGAAAAATGGTGTACGAAACTGTAACGTTGACATTATTGCTTTTGGTTTCCATAATGACTGTTGAACTATTAGTTGAGCATCCAATGTTCAGTCTTTGAATCAACAACAGTGGGAAAGAAGGACAAAACACCATAATTCCTCTGAATACATGTAGTTGCCAAATATGTATGTAACCAGTAAGGACAGGAACTATCCGATTCTGCCGCTACTACAAGAAACTTATCACGCAGTGTCAGAAGTTAGGACAAATTTAAGATGACTAGTTCCCTGTTCAGCCTTTTGATTCCATCCAAATCACAGAAATAAACCTTATTTATTCTCTGACATAAGATATATATATATATATATACATTAAAGTAGCTCCAAGAATAAATTAAGAATTAAGTAGGTCTAGACTGGTTGTAGAAAAGTTCTTCTGTAGGTAAGTGAGATTCCATAAAACAGAGTAAAGACTATTTATCAATTCAGCACAGTAGTTCTGACCATCAATACACCTGTATGCTTTAAACTATAATTATCTATTTTGGCAACTGAAAAGGGTTAGACTACCACAAAAAGATGACAATATTCCTGGAGGATCAATGGACCAAATCAAGCACAGTGACAAGCTTTTATCTATCTCAGCTGCATAGAAACATATACAGTGATGACGTGTTCTAAGAGTAGTTTTCTCTTTATGTTTTAGTTTCTTTTTCTACCTGCATTGTGTTCATTGTCCTTTCCTCAGCGCCCTGATGTCTTTGTTGAGATCTGTTCCCAACAACTGCAAGTTTTATCCGATCCTGCTGATGAGTTTAAGGCATTCTTTTGTATATCCGTAGTGTCTTGATATGTAATTTATTGTGTTTAATTGTGAACAAAACTGTTTTCAGTCAAACTTAAACCCAAAGGAGATTTTTTTCTTGTCTTCTTTCTCGCTTTTTTTTTTTGTTTTTACACTGACTGAAAATATCTGTTTTATGTTGCCTTTGATTCCAATGTTAAAGCTGGAATACTTGTCTATTGTTTCAGCATGACACTTGGCTGAGTGTACTAGAGTTGTGTTTGTGAAAGCCGCACAACCCTGAATGGTACAGACCGGAAGAAAGTGGGTGAATTCTGTGTTGTTTGTTTCTTTTCTTTTCTTTTTCATGTCGTTATGTTCTTACAGAGAGGTGTGGAATGTGCAATACCGCATACTGCAAATCTATGCAGGCCAAGAATTGTGGCACTTTATTTTCTGTCTATGGGATTTGTAAGTGTACAGGCAGAAATTACTTGTATTTTTCAAATGTTATATCTTTAATATGAGGCAAAACAGTATTACAACTACCAGAATCTCACAAACAATGCAACTGAGAATTTAAATTTTACTTTTTCATATCTATGGCTGGCATATGCTGTCAAGCACCTTAATGCCGGATATTAATGGACCTCAAAATTGATTCTGAGTGGGAGGGGGCATCCAAATTGACCACTTTTGGCCTTTTGTATTGCTGTTAGATTTACATTTAAAAATCTGACAAATGTCTGTGGGGAAATGTTCAAATAATCTAATTTCAATGGCCACACACAAGGATTTTATGTTTTTTGTGAATTAACGTTGAGAATGATTCTATTTTTTCTAAACCAAAATGGAGCATGACCACAATTTCCTGCCATATGGTGGTTGAAATGATGCGTGCCTTTTCATAACACTGCAGTTTATGAGAAGGTAGCGAGTCATTTTGCTTTGTTCATATAGCACTGTACAGAAAATTCTAATTTTATAGGAGAAATCAGGTCTTTATGTAATAGATACAAGTAATGTTATTGAGTTCTCAGGTTTTCTATAACTCTCTGATGTTCTGATTGGATAGATTCTCTGTTTTTTCTTTAACAGCTCAATGTCAACTAGTAACTTCTGTACTTTTTGAAAGGTGATGTTGTCAAATCCACATTGATGTCTTGGCTCCTGGAGCAAGGAGCGGCAATATTTCTCCCTCCTCCTTGGTAATCTGTGTAACACATCCAGTGTCCACCCCCATCAGTGTTCAGTGAGGCAGGAAGCAGCACAAACAGAGAGACAGAAACAAGTTAGAGTTGAAAACGCTGAGAAAACGAGGAGAAGTGTGCGTGTCTAATTTACCGCAGACTGGTAGGAAGAGATCCCTGAACTGATACATCTGATTATTTCCCATGCTGACAGCATTGAGTGCTCCAATCCCTACAGCTTCAGAGGCTCTAACCCCATGGCATGCCCTCAGGAACAGCGATCAATGGATTGAAGGAAGGCCAGGTTAATGGAAGGTGATCAGAGTACAGAGGGAGAGGTTAGGTTGAGTCCTTCCATATGGTAACATCACATCAGTTGTGCTTCATATTTCCTTTTCGTTGTGTACATACTGTAAGCCCAGATTAACATAATTGAACTCAGAGATTCATGTGAGAGCTCTTTTGAAATTATTGATCCCTCATTGGACAGACAGATTCTTTGGTACTCCTCCAAAGTAAACGCAGGATCAGCGGTGGTTGTTGTTATTCGGGGTATTCATTTGGAAGCAACATGACAACAGTTTTTTTCTGTACCTAATTTAATGTTTTTTCCTTCATCCCTTGTTTTCTAGTAACCATGTGTTAGCCTCGAGTAATCCTTCATTTTGACAGGTAGGGTTGACGGAACGAGGGATTTGGATTGATCAGCTATATTCCCCTGGGATGATGTTTGTGTGGATACCTAAATGAATTCTGTGAGCTGGCAGCAAATGAACTGTGCTGTCTTACTGTCTCACAATGGCATTATCATCTGTGATGCCGTACAGAGTGGAAGGTTGTGTCTTTATTTTCTCTGAGAGAATGGGTATTGTCCATGTGGCTCATGCGTGCTTACTAAACCCTGCTCCCTAAAATGCATAACGCATCGTTTCCTCTTATTTATATGTATTCTGCCTCCTACATTTTTTGAGTCGTCTTTTTTTTTCAGCTTTGGAGAACATAATCATTAGACACACTCTGAGCTACAGACTGTTTCTGTACAAAGCGACATCTTTGTATGCATGTAGTAGTCCGAACAATTATGTGACCACAGAACACTTTGTTATGGTACATGTATGTCAACATTTCTGTAGAGCATTGTTCCCCATTACGTCTATTAGCATATGCAGAATAACAAATAAATGTGTATATAACTCATGTGTTTCTGTTTCTGTTGTTTTGAGGTCAGCGCTGCAGTGTTGGGGTGTGCATTTGGTACAAATTGAGGATCATCAAATAATATGATAAAATCATTAATTTCAAAATGTGCAGCACTTAAGAATAATATTGCACCAGCAAATCAAATGCATGCTGTTATTTTATCCATAAATTAAGAATAAATTCTGAATTTTGCTGTGACTGGTTGATAAAACTAACAATAAAAGGTAACTGGAGGGAAAATATTTACAATTACAGAAGATTAAAATAATCGATTTGTGACGTGGGATCAAACAGTTATTCTTAAAACTAACAGCAACCACATATAACTGAAAGAAAAAAGTTCAACAACGCAATAAAATAATGTATTCGACTATTCATTGTATCCTATCACTTGGACAGCTTCTTTGTGCCAATGAACTGCTTCACTTGGAGGAGCTTTAAATTCAAGAAACTAGATCTGCACATCCAATCAAACAATGTTGTAAATAAGAAAAAGGCATGTTTTTATTTTTTAAATAATTCATGGTTAAGTTTTGTAAGATTATGGCGTAACCACAGATATCTTCAAAACACCAGGGATGTTTTTAATATTTGGTGAAGACAAAATTCTCAGTAACATCTATATTTAATATATGTATGTTTCTACAACTTAATCAATCTTAGTTTTCTGTCAGAGTGTAACATTTCAGTTCAGTTTTTGCAAATAATATCAAAGAATATGACTGAAGGTAACTGCATTAGAAAAGATTGGAAAACATTATTCCTGGAATCAGTGTATTGTCTCATAATGGTGCCAACGAGCAGGTGGGCAGGACTGGATTGTTTACAGGAGGTATGGTTTGGCAGTATATAACAAAAAATAATATAATTATGTAAAAGACACAATATAAACAGGGGAGAAATAAAATGTGGGATATAAAAATGTACAACACAAGCACATCCAGTTCTGTACACTGCTGATGAATGAATGCAATAAGAAGTAAAAGAATCAACCACAAATAATTACCAACCAGATCAAAATCTATATTCAGATCCCATCTATATAAGATGCACACAAAAACAACTGCATTAATTCAACTTAACAGGCCTACTTTTACTTTCAATGGAAACAGCAAGACACAACTCAAACTAACTAGCAGTAGCTGCTAGCTGTAGCTCAGGTGAGCTTGGCACAACAGATGACAAACGTAGCTTACTTTGAGCTCGGTTGCAGCTCTCCTCCATGACATCGAACTAGCTGTCTTCTTTTCATGGCGACAGTCTTGAAACCATCATTTGACAAGGTAAATCCTCTGGAGGCAATTGACACATTTTCAGGCCAACAGGTGTCGTCAGTGAGCAAAGGGGACTTCCGGTCAACTCTTCAGTGCGTTCTTTACAGTCCGACGAGAAACTTGAGTAGCAAGAATGAGGTTCAGAAACACATTTAATTGTTTTCTTCATAGATGTTTACTTTGCATTAATCAAAGCCTAATTATCCATCTGACTACTGATGGGTCACGTGAGTTAACGAATGCAACCCTTTTAGATAGATAGATAGATAGATAGATAGATAGATAGATAGATAGATAGATAGATAGCAAGGCGGGACAGGAGAATACAACAATGTGCTTACATGGTTAAAAACAATAAGAATAATAAATTAAAATAAAATAATAATAATATTAACAATAATAATGATAATTATAATGATAAAGTAAATATAAAATAAATTATATTAAATATAAGAGATATATACACCTCTTTACTACCTTATGAATCGATAGTAAGGTATGTTATTGCACGGATAAAACTGAACCAGTTTGCTCAGACATTTTTCCTGCATATAGTCAAAGATGGAAAATATCCAGCCCTTCAACTACAGATTCCGCATTTATTCATAAAAAAACTTTTGATGTCAATAAATTATGTCTGTACAAGGGGTAAGAATATCCTCCTTGAAAAATTGCATTAGGATTTTCATAGTGATCTTTTTTTTTTACCATGGTGGTCCAATTCAAAAGCTGATAGCTGTTTTTGTTGTTCCTCACACATTTCCTTTTTATGTGGTCTGATAGATCGATACAACTGTTGCAAGTTGTGGCAACTTAAAAAGACAAATTCTAAACGTATTAAAATAATTTAAGCAGGGGCAGAGCTAGAATCTCAGCGCAAAGGGAGCGGAGCATCCTCAAGGGGCCCTTCTGATAGTCAAATTCACAAATGTAAAACAGCTACTATATTTTCTCCCCTACTTATCAATAAAAAACACAAATTCTCAGTTATTAATCGAAAGTCGATTAATTGTCAATATCCCTAATAGACACCTGAAAACACAACAACCACAGTCATAACATAGGATAATAATCATGGCTGAACGATGATAGCTCAGTAGGGGGTCCCTGCTGAACTTGGGCCCTTGGGTGGAAGCACCCTATGCGCCCGCGATGGCTAAGCTTATAGCCTAACCCTAAACCTATTAAAAACCCCAACCCTAATCATAACATAAAACGTAACACCAACAGGAATCCTAGCCGTAAAAGTAACCCAAACCCAAATCCTAACCCTAATCTTAACCCTAATCATAACCATAACCCTAATCATAAACTTAACCCTGACCCTAACAGTAACCCTAAACCGAATCCTAACCCCAATCATAACCTTAACCCTAATCCTGACAGTTACCCTAAACCGAATCATAACCCTAATCATAACCTTAACCCTAACAGTATCCATAACCCTAATCATAACCCTAACCCTAATCATAACCTTAACCCTAACCCTGACAGTTACCCTAACCCTAATCATATCCCTAATCATAACCCTAATCCTAATCATAACCTTAACCCTAACCCTGACAGTTACCCTAACCCTAATCATATCCCCAATCATAACCCTAAACCTAATCATAACCCTAATCATAACCTTAACCCTAATCCTAATCATAACCTTAACCCTAATCCTAATCATAACCCTAATTCTAATCATAACCCCAATCATAACCCTAACCCTAACCCTAATCATAACCTTATCCCTAGTCATAACCCTAATGCTAATCACAACCCTAACCCTAGTCATAACCCTAACCCTAATCATAACCCTAATCCTAATCATAACCCTAATCATAACCTTAACCCTAATCATAATCATAATCCTAACCCTAACAGTAACCCCTCTGCCTCGCTCCGCTTATGAAAGTAAGTATTCAAGGTTTTTATTTGTTTCTGGTAAGAACCATCTGGTAAGAGCGTTTTTTCAGAAGGCATTCATCGTTACAGCTCCGAAACACTAGGGGGCACTAATAACAATGAGGCGACGCCAAATCACCACAGAACAGGAAAGCGCGCGGAAATCAAACAACTTTCAAAGAAGAAGAAAGAAAACTGTCCACATTCGAGACAAACCGAAAACAACAACATGGAGTTAGAAGTTCACAGTATAGACGCGACTGAGGCTGACCATATAGATGAAAGTACGGATTTCCCCCACATTACCGCTGTGGCTACACGGTGGACGCTTGACTTCATGTTTGTGAGTCTGTGTCGACATTTTAAAGAGAACAGAGAGGATGCATTTGATGAAACGCTGTCGAGTTTCGAGGGTGAGTCTTATTAAAAAGTCTTGACTGGGTTTTAAGTTGTCACAATTTGAGTTATCCTGTCTTACTGCTGAGATATCTTAGTCCAGATACACAGTCAACAGAGTAACAACGTGATATACATCGTTTATAACGTGTTAAAGTGACCTGTAACGTGTAGTTCAGTTTTAAGACCCTGCTGTGTTAAACATAGAGGTAAGTTCATGTGTATAAACTTAATGTCCAAGTCAAATGAAGCATAATGATATATTTACGTAACTTCATCAGCCCAGAAATACACAAAGACTTCTGATATTGATTGTTTATGTTTATTTTGGTCTGCACCAACAACCAACACTTCCCTCCACAACATGGGAGCCATGTAAAAAAACATGCATACATACACATACATACACATACACATGCATACACAAGTACATATAAACATGCATACACATCCACATATATTTTAGCCAATCACATGCTGACCAAAAAAGGTGGAGGCTGAAGCCAAGGCTTATCCTGCCTACCCTTTTACATAACTTACACAGTATAGGCAACATTGTGCAAGTAATTATGTTATTTTAAAACAAAGCAATCTTCAAATGTTTCATTCAGAAACAAACTTACAACCGAAAATCATTTCAATCTCAACAAGCAGCAGTTCAGAAATCTTAGAGAAGTCTAATTTAAATCAATAGTTTATACTTCATCCATATATTTATTTATCTGTTTGTTTTTAAGCATTTCTTTAAATACACAAAGGGAGTTACACATTTTAAATTCCTAATCACAACGATATAACTTCCAATGTGAGGCTTACAGTATATCAGTGCTTTAATACACATTATATAACTGTGAATACAAAGTGATAAACGCCGATTTGTTCCTCTTTGTTCCTCTTTGTTTTCTCCAGCCGTGTCCCAGAGTCCATCTCTGAAGGGATCCACTGATGATAAGAAAGTACTGATTTGTGCCTTTCTTGCCCGAGTCGTGCATGGAAAACAGCTGGGTAAGTTGTGCTGTAATAGGCCTCCCTGTTGTTTATCCCTCTGCTTCTTACACATTCTGATTCATGAGAGCAGAGAGCGCTCATTATTTGTGGGTCTGATTGCAGTTTATGCCTGAGGATGTTTACACTTCAAACGGATCCCAGCCAAGAGTAAAGCTTGTGTAAAAAATCCATAATAGATATTGAAGACATAAAGTCAAAGTTGTGATGACCCAGAATAACAGAGAAGTGACTTGAAGCTAACATTTATAGTTTTGAAAGATACCCTGTGCTCCTATGCCCTGCAAACATTTCTAAGTAAAAATGTAATCATTTCGTGTTGTCATGAAGTCGTGCACTGTTTTCCTCAGACGTCCAGTACGAGAAGGACAGGCGTGTGATGCCTCTGATGTCTGCTGCAAAGATCTGGTCAGACCTGAAAGACACGGTGGCAGACAAAAGCTTGTTCAAAAACATTACCGTCCTTTTGCTTGTCCAGGTAATCAAACATCACTTAGACATGGCTTTAAATGTCTGCTGTTAAACAAGTGACCCCTTCTATGTGCTGGTTATGATGCAAATATATCTGCTTTTTAGGAAAACTACAATCCCCTAATGTCACAAAAAGATGCTTTGACTCCTTCTGGGTGTTCACGGTCTGCTGGATTTTGTCTTTTCTAGTCTGTAGCTGTGTGCTTGGAGAAAGGAAGACGATCCTCAGCCTCCTCTGCCCTCAAGTGGTTTGAAGAGAACCATGAACTCCCCCAGGTCTGTCCTCAAGTCATCCTTCTTCCTTTCTTTTAACAAACACAGAATCAATACTGGAGCATCATGTGGCCTAGAATATTTTCTAGAGATGTACTAATAACATTTTCCAACAGAGCTTGAAAGCTAAGCTGTCCACAGTGGTGACAGAGAGGGAAACTTACCACCCGTTCCTCATGAGCTTCAGCTTCAGCCGCTTGCTGGACACGGTGCAGTCCTTCCTGGATGACTATTTGGAGAAGAATCCATCTGACTACCTTCTTAAGGTACAGAACCTCGCAGAGTAGTGTGTCAATGTTTAATGATTAATTTTTTTTTACCCAAAATGCATAGCAATTAGTTTGCTATTCGATTATCGGTTATGGTTCCAATAATTTATGGAACATTGATGACAGACATTTGCTGATTCTGCATTTTAAATGTTAGGATTTTGCAGTTTTGTAATTTTCCAAATGAGAAGTCTGGTTTTGAGCTGATAGATTGGCAAAAAAAAAGTAGATAAACTTGGGCTTGAGGATATTGTGGCCGCTCCTCTACACACTTTGTTGCAAAATAGAAGAAAAAACATCCATCCTTTTTTCTCCTGCTTATCCGGGACCGTGACACTGCAGCAGGCTAAGCAAATTGACCCAGACATCCCTCTCCACAGCAACGTTTTCTATCTCCTCCTGGGGGATCCCGAGGTGTTCCTAGGCTAGATGGGATGTATAATCCCCCCATTGAGATTTGGGTCCTACCTCAGGGTCTCCTCCCAGTTGGACATGCCTGAAAAACCTCTAAAGGGAGGCGTTCGAAACAGATGCTCAAACCACCTCAGCTGGCTCCTCTTGATGCAAATGAGTAACAGCTCTGCTCCAAGCTGGCTGCTGTAAAAATAGATTTAGTCAGTTGTAAGTCACTGAAAATAAGACATGAGCTCCTGAACCTGTAGGGACTCAGTGTTACGTATCCTAAGCTCACCTTTTTCAGGCTGAGTGTTGTAGAACAAATGTAGGGATCCGTTTTACAGCTGTTCAGGTTTAAAGGGTTGCTGTAAATTGCACTCTCAGCAAGGTAAGACTACACCTTGACTTCTAGCCCGAGGTAGGATTATTCAATTTATTCCTGATGAGAATAAAACGTGTAATTTATGAAGCTGGCTCTGGAGAGCTGAATGTAAAGACTACTATTTCTGAAAAATGGGGGGGGGGGAGAGAATCTTAAAAAGAAAATACTTTGTCTTTGTAAAAGGTAACAACCTGAGAGGATACGCCCCTCCCTCGCTCACAAATGAAAAATTTAGTGCTGCTGTGTTTGTGCTTCAGAGGCTGAGAAGTCTTTCTTTGATAAGAACGAGACTGAAGAGAATTGTCAGGTTTTTTCTGCGTCTCTTAACGTTGACGCCTCATTTAACTAGCAAATAGAGAAGACGTACATTTCCTTCATGGTGTGTTCTGACCTGTTCAGCTCGTCCTTTTGAGTGATGTAGTTTCCCCTGCTGAAGGTGCTGATGTGACTTCATTAGTCACAGTTAACTGACTATTTGTCATCAGAATTAGTTGGAAGGGCAAACTGCTACATTCAGCAGAGCGCTCCTCAGGGTCTGAAAGACTGGAGGATGTTTGAAGAATGATTTACATACAGCGGAGACAGCAGACCAAGGTTACGCTTTAGAAGGGTACAGTAATGACAGGCCTCATTAGTTCTGTTTTCACTTTATAGGAGTCCTAAAACCTGGAAGTTCATCATTGTAGAAGAATACAAAAGTGTAGAAATGTTCATGTTAATCTCTGTGTTATTGATTGTTTATCTGTTTACAGGCAGCTACAAAGGTGGTCCGGTCATTAAAGAAAAATAGAGGTTTGAGCGACGTGAGGAAACGGGAACACTCTCAGACAGAAATAGCAGACGATTCATCAGAGGATGCAAAGTAGGAAGTGAACATCAGAAAGGTTGTGTTAGAATGAAATTTCTTCTGAGTGTTAAACAATATTTATGTCCTTACAGGGAGAGCATGAACACTGGACGAGTGAGGTGAGTAGAAATGAGTGTTGCAACAATTTTACTTTCTTATCTTTCTCTTTCTTTGTAAAGGTGGAAACCAATCTAGAGTGTAGGACACCGCCGGGGTTATGAATACATGTTTACACTATTATACATCCACAGGATAAGACGGAAGCTTCTGTCCACCAAAATCACCGACGTCTGGAAACCTGATTCATGCAAAAAAAGTGTGGTCTGCGTCCAAAGAATCTCTGAGCATGGTACGTTTGTTTTTCCTCCGGAGAGCTCTCTGAACTTTGAATGCTTGCACGTGTTTGTGAATGTGAACAAAAGCTAAAGAGAATGTTAAACCTCAAACCATCAGAGCTATCTCAAGTATCACCCAGAAAGCCAGCGGACACGTCGAATATCCAGAAAGCCAGAGCAGCGCGTCAGGTACTGTATGATACTGCACGCTGCTCATTCAGAGTCATGCCCAGTTTTTCATTCACGTCACTAAATTCAACCTTGAGTTTTAGTTTGAATTCTGAAAAATGTTCATTTTTATGTGTTTCTGTTTTTTAGAAATGGACGACAGCACAGGATAAGCAGCTTGAGAAGGGTGTGAGATGTCACGGCCTGGGGAAGTGGTCTCGCATATTACTTGATTATGATTTTGAAGGACGTAGTGGCACCATGCTTAAAGACCGCTGGAGAATTCTAGTGAAGACCAACAAAGTCAGCTGAAGGAGGAGAGTGTGTCTCTGATTTGTATAGTGTAGCAGCTTGCCTGAAGTAACAACATCAATGAAACCGGTCCTCTTATTTTATCCCTTTAGCTCGATTACTTCAGATGTTTTTGGTATGTTAGAATTTGCTTCTGTGTTTGCACTATGGATATTTCCACCAGAGGGCGCTCAACACATCATATTGAAATGTGCTGTGCACTGTCTCTGTGATGAGAAACATCTGATCTGTAGCCTCCACCTTGTACAGTGTAGTTTTAGTTTATCTGTAGAATGAAAGAAGGGAGTTTCTGCTTTGTTTTATTTATATAACCGTCTAATTCTTCACTCTGAACTTTTACATTTACTGTGCTCTTTGCTGCTCTGTCTGCACCAAGAGAATAGCCATCAAAATGACCACCAGGGGGCAATCAACACTGAGTAATAAGCTGAGCAGTGTGTCCTCTTAAATATTTGTTTAAGGCACAGTCAGATCAAACTTTTAAAAAAAAAATACAAATTAAGTTACAATGTTTTAAATGAAAATTGTACTTTGAATACAAGATATTTGTTACAATAAAAGTATGAGAATCAGTTCGATGGGTGTCTTGTATGTCTTAGGAAAACCTGAAGTACTGCACACCCTACATCAGTGTCTTTACACAGTCCTGCACAAGAATGGAAACATAATGGCTGCAGAGATTCAAACATGAACTTATATCACTGTGTAGCATATTATAATCATAACACTGCACCAACCTGGTGTCTTAAGTCTGTTCTGAGTACTGAGAGCCTGTGGGGCTGATAAATCTGATCCAGGTTCAGTGTTTATGCTTCACTGATGAGATGGTATTACAGACACCAGCATAAGGTTGTTCTGCGGTGCTTAGTTTGGATCAGATGAAGACAAAGCTGTGTTGCGTCGGACAGTTGCAGTGCTGGGTTCTCTGGATCTTCCTCCATGTTCCGCTGCACTGATGGTTCCCAACCGCCTGCCATCGGAGCAGAGCTTCTCTGCAATACAGACCCAACATGTTGATGGTTAAAACACTACTGTATGAATAGTTTTACACATGTATATCTGTGAAGTTCAAGAACTCCACTTCCATAGATCTACTGCCTTGCTACAGGGCACATTGATTACAGCTGTTGAGTCTTTTCTGCTCAGATTTGTTTTAAATATGGTTATTTCACAAGGTAGTGAAGGTGTTTTCACGTGATTCTGAGCAAATGTATGTTCAGCAAACATGTTCCTGTGATCCGGGTTTATATCGAGCAGAAAACCTTAAACAACATAGCTGAGGGGACACACACTTAGAGGGTCTTAGCTCCATACTTGTCTGATTCCTGGCCGTCTCCTTGGCAGCTGCCACTATTGTTGCGCATGGCAGGAGGCTCGCATGCCACACACACTTTAAAGCCCTCGGTTATGTAGCGCATCCAGTGTGTGTGAGGTCGGTTCTGCACCGTACAGTGGGGCGTCCGGGACTCCAGAGTGAATTCCACACAAAACCTGAGGGGAGAGAAAGAGAGGTCATGAGGGTCACACAGTCAATCCTGAGATATCAGAACCAATGAGTCAGACGAGAGGATTAGAGTTAACACTTAATTTACTACATCGGTGTAGTAAAGTGATTCTTTATTATAACACAGCTGATGGGTACACAGTGAGCTGCAAACAATAACTCATCCACTGTCAGCGAAACCTTTTGTGTGTGTGCCTTTATGTAACAGTCCTTGATATTAAATTTCAAAGGTTGTGGGCAATCTCACAGCGTTGCTTTATTTGATGGTCTGTAGACAGACGTCCAGGTGAGCAAACACACATCGGTCGCTCATGCAGATGGAGAAAACACAGGGCTGTAATCTCTCATAGAAAATGGTCCAGGATACACAGCGTAATGCTAAAGTAAAGTTAACCCCTTGGAGAGTTTGTGAACTTTTCAACTCCTGGATTTAAAGAGTTGTTTGCATTTTCAAGCATGATATGAAACCTACCCGGGGTTCAGGGGGTTTCCATAGTGGTCATGCTTGGGCCTTCCTTTACTAAACTCCATGCTTGTGATTAATGCTGGACCTGAAAGAAGACACAGCAGTGTTTAGTATGTCTAATCGTGACAGCAAATGTGCAGAGACAAAAAGATGTTAACTGCAAAGAGGATAAACCTGAAACAGAGGTAGAGGTGTCCAGATGCACCTTTTCCTTTCCTTATTACAGGATTGATAACTAGACAGGAGCACTGACTGATACCAAGTAGCCTTCTGATACTACTATAAGAAACAGTATATCTCAATATTGGTGTAAAAACACCATGTTAGATTTAACTAACTTCACACTCTCAAGTAGCACCATGCTTATTGTTTTTCTTGTCCCATGATAATTTATGTGGCTCAAATTGGTGCATCAACTGGCAAACCCATGGATATCTGATGCACGGATGCTCCATGGATACCTGATGCATGTATTTCTGATGTTAGGCTGTATATGAGACCTACTAATACTGGTAGCAGCATCAAAACAACTCTTAAAAAACAATACAAAACAGCTAAAGGCCCAAAGCTGAAGATCCAGTAAAACCAGGAGCGTCATGTATCTGAGTACCTGAGTTGAGTCCACATGGTTTGCCCTGGTGGTCTCTGTACTCCCTGCAGCCACTCTGCTCCTCCAGACTGGGACAGGGCTCTCCGCTGTTGCTGGGCTGCTGCTCCACATGGCGGACACGGACTCGCACTGAGGGCTGGCAGGGCTTGGCACAGCCGCTCCAAAAGCTCCAGCTGCTCACCGCACATGCCTGAGCTGTTGGATGTTGGCACATGCATTGTTAGAGAGGAAGTTATTACAGGATATCCACTCTTGTAGAAAACAATCAAACTCAAGAGAAAGTTATCAGATGTTAGCAGGGGCGTGTCCAGACTTTTTCACAACTGGGGCACTGGCCTATGCAGGGGTGGCACAATGCATGTGTGCATGTAAACCAAATGGATGTTGTTTATTTACTCCAACTGTCCACTTAACACACAGTTGTTTCACTCCTGCACATAATTCTTAAACTTTACTGTGTAACACAACAAAGTAGCAACATTTCATCCTTCTGCTCTCAATTCTTGAAGGAATCAACGAGAAGATGCAAAGAAAACTACTATCAGCCTGTTTAAACACTGTTCAAGTAATACATTTTAATATAAATTCCACCTTTCACATGGCCAATCATAGTTTAAAAATTTAGGTGGCACCAGGGTTGGCCAATCAGATTTCAAAGGCCATCCCTGGCCACCCATGTGGACACGCCCCTGGATGTTAGACACCAACCCTGACGCTGAGTTCTTGCAACCTGCATAATTACATTTTTCCTGTGAGACGCAGTAATGGAGCTAAATATCCCGGAAATAACTTTGGCTCAATGAAGCATTGATTGTGACTTGTAGAATTAGTGTTTCTTGCTCTGCTACATGCACTCAGAGAGCATGCCAAGTGAGCAACCATTCAATCACCAGGTCCTGTGATTTCTCTTTCCACTTCCTCTCTCTGCCTGATGATCAAGCTTTGATGTATTGAGCATGCAGATTTGGTGTCTACCGGCCTATCACACGTATTAGGTATGCTCGGTTTGTTTGACTGGAACTGTAATTGCTACAACTGATTGACAGAATCACATTCTTCAAATATTTGTACTAATTCCATTATGTGGGCCAGTCTACTGAAATGAGGTTAGACGCAGAGCTGCCGGGGTTATTGCTGCACTGATTGTTGCCTTTTGTTACAGAGCAGACATGACACATGCCTCAAAAGAAAAGTAAATGTTTACATTGAATTATAAGTGCACAAGGACAAATATATCACACATGAGAGTTTGACAGGGCTCCCAACCCTGAAGATTAATGTGCGCAAACAATTTTACATGCAACAGATGGATCTGGATCCACCCTTTCTGTATCTGCAACAACAAGGTGCTGAAAACAATCCTTCCTCCCCTGCTATCTTTACGTTCCTCCCCTGCTATCTTTACGTTCTGTCCTATAGACACATTCAGAAGATAATTAGGTTATCTAATGTCACAGTTTATCTCCCACAGGTATCATTTAGCCCAGTTGTGAAAAAAAAAGAACAAACAGTGCCTCTCCTCGAGATTCATTTGTTCTCAGAGCAGCCCCTCCATTCATCCCTCACCTGGGCACTCTGTGAAGTGGTCAAAGCAGCAGTCCTTGGTCCTGACGCAGCCCTCGTCACAGTAGCACGTCCCATACACTCGATCCATCCTCCAGTCTGTGGTCATGCAGCTCAAGTCTCTGCCTCTGCAGCATTTCCCTGAACAACCTCCGCACACGAAGAAGTGGTTCTTTCCCAGAGTTGTAACGAGCAGCAGCAAACAAGTGAAGCCCATAGAGGATCCCATTATGAGGAGGTCAGGCCAGGTGTCTACCCCTGAAGTAAAACACCAGCTTTCAGTTACTTCTCAAAGTTCTCCTTCATATGTTTACTCCCTCCTTGGTGCTACTATGTCGTACTCATGGTCCAGAGAAGGAGAGGTTGGAAAACCAGCCCAACCCAGTCAACACTTCTGCCACAGGAGCCCTTGTGACCTGGAATTCCTGTGTCCGTCTCCTGTGTCCAGCCCCTTGCTTTCCCTCCAGAAAACAGGCCTGCAAAGCAACCTACTGTACGAAACACCCCATTCCAGCTCTGCACAGACTCCCATGCATCTCACATTGTGTCTGCCCCTTGGAGCTGCTGGCTGTCTCTCTCCCTGCTCCCAGCTGAGCACCTCCCTTCAGAAGTCACACAAGGGAGGAGACAGCGAGGGCAAGGGAGGGCTGAGCTGGTGGGTTCAGGGTGTGTTTTTCCTCCTGTTTTTGCTCTCTCTCTCTCTCTTACCTGTCGTATTGTCGTCTACTGTTTTTCTTTCTTGCCCTCTCCATGCAGAGTTACTTGGACCCTGATGCCAGTCTTGCCCGGCCACTCTCTGCCACCCAAGACCTGTGAGTCCACAAAGAAAGGGAGGAATGTGAGCACTTGGCAGGTGTCCAGACAATTGTGCCAGCGGGCCTGCTGAGAGTTGTAAAGCCACCCTTTGGTTCTCACCTCTCTTCCTATTCTCATTTCTGTACTTCTGCTATTGTTGCTGTAATGTACTAGAAATCCCAACACTTCAAACAAGCTTCTCCTGTTTCTGCCTTTAACCTTAGATTAAATATCATGTACCTATTCAAATTAGAGGTTAGCATTCCTGGAGTTCAGCTTATTCTCTTTCATGTAAGTAAGCTAATGCAGTATAACCCCAGCTCAGGTTTAGAGCATGGACAAAAGTTAGCTTAGCTTAGCCTAGCATACAGGCAAAGATGCTAACTTAGTTTAAATTTTTAACCTAAAGAACATCCTCTTATTACCATATTTTATTGTTTTAATCCCCAAAAAAGTAAAAACTGCACGTTTTAGCTTCAAAATCTCACAATAGCAAGATTCCAGGAAGTACCCACCCCTGTCCAAGAAACAGTCTAGCACTAAATTACCCATAAAATCACGAAACTAATTCTTTATTTACTTTTTATTTAGAGTAAAAAAATATATATATTTTCTTATCTTTGGAAAAAGAAGTCCTGTGGCAAAGCTAGGGTTAGCAGGTGCTATTCTTTATGCTAATCTAAGCTAACTGTCTCTAACGTAATACTAAATGCATTTGCATAAAAGAAGCATCAATCTTCTCATACCTCAACAGGCACCAAAGTTGGAGAATTAAATAATATTTCACAAAATGTGTAGGTATGCTTCCATTAAACACATGCTAATTCAGTGCTAACTCACAGTGAGACAGAGAGACTACAACAGGTGAATTCCTGCCAGGCTAGTGATAGGCTATTCTTTACACAGATCTAAGCTAACCGTCTCGTTGGCTCTTCGCTCTCGTCAGGCATGAAAGTAGTGTCAGTCATATTATTTATCACTGGGCAACTGATTGATTAGACAACTAGAGAATATTTCCCAAAATGTGACTGATGATATGCTAACTGCATGCTAACTTATTGCTAACTCACAGTGAAATAGCCAACGCACAACAGGTGAATTCTCTCAGTTTCACTCAAGGTGTAGGTATATAAATCAGCTGGAGCTGAAGTGCACATGACACATTATTTACAGGCCAGAGCTTGGTCTGAATTTATGACTCTGGACGTACAGTGCAGGCTACTGAAAGATGATACATTTATTGTATATACTGTAATGCTGCAGAGGAGCGTCAACAAGAGCCTGAGCGAGGCTAATTGTTTTATCTCATTAGGACAGGGCTCGTGGCTGACAGATGATTGATTAACAGGATGATTAGATTTGCTGTTGTGAGGGAAATTAAGATGTTGGTGTCTAATGGGAGGACTTTAATGTGTTGAAGTTAATAACACAACATGAAACTTTGCCCTGTTCGAGTCCCTTACATTCATGTGGCGCAAAAGGAAGTATTTTGACGTCAGTGCAGCTCTTAATGTTCAAAGGAAGGCTGATGAATCTTCATATACAGCTGAGGAAAAATTAGCCTATAAATTGGAAGGCTGCTGGCAGCATTAATCACGGCAATGTTTGCACAAGGAGCCTGAATGTCTGAGGATGTTGTGAACTCTGGTGGGTCAGCTCTTTATTGAGTGGTTCCTCCTCCGTCTCATGGGAAACAATCGAGGCCTCTGCAGGGAGCACGAGCAGAGGAGGAGGCCTCCCTGTGGCTGCTACCATAGAAGGAGCAGATATTTGTAAGAATCTGGATACTCTAGCCTGAAAAACAGCCTTTAGAGACCAGAGGGGGGTCCATTTGGGTCCTTTGATTATTCTTCTCATCATAAGCAGGTAGGTCAAGCGGCAGTAATAGCCTTCATCTTCACCATAATCATCAGCAGCAGCAGCATCACGGCGGAGCATGTGTCTGAATCAGTGTATAGTAAGGTTGGGGGGCGTTGAACCCAGACTGACCTGAGTAGTAACCACACCCTCCAGTGTCAGTTTTATCAACAAATATCACATTCAGCATATTTCATATGATATTTAGTCCTTTTCATAAGTCTCCTCAGAGCACTCTTAAAGTGTCACCACAGCTAAAGAACACACACTGAATATCAGGGGCTGATTGGATCGGTCCACCGAAGCGAGACTTACAAACTGCATCAGTTTGCTGCAGCTCCAGCACGTTGGAAGTTCACATCAAAGCATGTGTGTTTTACATCTGACAGGCCCCCAACCCTGGACCTCCTGGCCTCACTGTGCACTTGTCAAAGACGATCATCTCTCCCCACAGTCACACACCCTGCTTGAAGTTTTCTTAGTGTCAAGAGAAAAGGAGACTAAGCCTGTGGTAATGTGTCGCAGGGTAGAAATGTATGTGTTTATGGTCTTCAGATCCTGTCACAGGTTTCTGTTGTACAGACCACATTCATAACTATCACACACACAGCTCATTTTAAAATGGCATATTGAGAAAGAGTGAGACGACAAAGAGATATTGATAAGAGTTATTGAGCGTTCGTGCTGCTTCCTCTGGGAGTCAAGGAGATGGGTTGAATGAATCCTGGCTCCATCTCGCCTACATGGGGAATGCAAACTGTGGCAGTCCCCATGGTTACCACTGACCTGGGTTGCTATAGTTTCTAAAGCTTTGTTGACAAATGCTAGGATTCTGCTTTTCATCTCGCCACAGGTTGTAAAGGTATGCTGGTGATGTCACCTTTGACCAAGATAACACAGTTTCAGTGTCTCATGTACACACAAGTAGATATTCGTGGAGGAAGCGTCTTTTAAAACTACTAAAGCAAAAAAAGGCTTTAATTTTAAAAACTATAACTTCAAAACCGACAAGTAGTGAATGTTTTCCCCTCAAGTGTTCAGTAAGGAATCCATCTGACTCCCAGGGTTGTCATTTTTTATCACCTTAATGTTAACGCGCATTACCAAATGTATAAGCCCTGTTTACAGAGTTGACATAAACATGTGGAATCTGTGGGTCTGACTTCAGTATGCTAGTATTTCCTTTTTCCATTTGTTGAACATTTGCAGATCAAGTGCTTTTGAGCAATCATGTATCAGCGGGCTTAGGTGTATGCAGAAAAACTGTTAACATGGAGAGCAAAAGCAGGAGGAACGCTATCTGATAGTGTTACAAGCTGACTCCTACTTGTAACAAAAGAAGGAGGCAAACACAAAAGTGTTTGTTTTGAAACAACACATATGAACAAATGATGAAGGAAAAATATGTTAATCTGAAAGAAGCTTTTCTTGTGTGTCTGTCAGGGGAAACCCTCAAGCATGGAAAGGTAAACAAACAGCATAACTAGAACAAAAAAGAGAGAGACGGTAAACAGGAAGCATGGAAGGTACAACCAATGCTGACATTTAAAAAAAAAATAGTTAGTAAGCCTAATACATCTATATAAATATGTATAATTTGTATATTTATTTTAATTTTGTGGTTAAACAGTTTGATAGATAATAATCATAATGTGTTATGAATATATATGTAATGTATGTGTATGAATTTATGTGCTTTGGCAATAACATGTCTTTGTTCATGCCAATAAAGCAAAATTGAATTGAATTGAATTGAATTGAAATTGGATGAGAAGTAACTGACAATTTATCAATGCAGTCTGTACTACAAGAGCCTGGATCACATTAAAATCAGGCAGTCCCTTCAGTGCCTCGGTTTCAAGTAAAGTAAAACTTAGGGTTTAGGGAGGAAATTGAGATCCAGCCAATGAGTGAACAGCAGCTTCTGAGGTGTATAGGTGGAGCAGCCAGGTGAGCTCAATCAACCTGATGAGCCAGCAATAAGACAACCCCTGGTGTTGTCACAGATATCTTCATGCAAGCTCAGCTTACAATCCCTCTTCGATAGAAAAAAATCAACTTGCTGCAAAACTCAATCTGCGTTAAGATTTCCTGACCTGTTTGAATGCATCAGTAATGCTGGATCAGACCTCCTTTCAAGAAGCAGTTTCAAAGTAATTTTCTTCTCCTTGTGAGAGAACCGACAAAGTTTGTATTTCTATTTTTTTTTTTTACAAATACCCATCACCAGAAAACTCAATATACTTTCATTACAAGTAAACAAAAAGAAAAGCTGACTATTTTGGGGTTCATACTGACTGTTAACAGTGAAACTGAGACTCACCAGAAACAGATGGACAGGCTGGGGTGTAATTAACAGTGAAATAGCTGCAATTTCACTTCAGACATACCTGTTATGGTGAATTTGATTCCATGTTTTATCTGATCACATAGTTACACCTGAAATTGTCAATAGGACTCTAAACAATGCAGCTCAAGGAAAAGGACGCTTTGGCAGGAGGTCTGTTATCGCTCACCGCTTGCTACACCAGATTAAGAGTTCACAATATCTCCCAGAGGTTATATCATCGTCAGACAATAGCTGAAGAAATTGCTTAATATATAACCTCAAAGTCAATGTACCTCAAAAATATTTAACCTTAATCAAATATTTCATGAAAGATGAACTCAAAGATTTTTTTCCAGGTTCATTCCCTTCTCATGAGGGCTGCCAGTTTTTGTCCAATGAATAGAAAGCCTTTGTTCTTTAAATTTAAAGCTTCCTTCCTTTGTGCGTATATCAGCCAAATTAGTGTGTATGTGTGTGTGTCTGTACGACTGTTTGTGTAACAGAGTATTATTACTTTGTGTGTGTAACCTAGATGTGTGTATTTGTACAGCAGCTGGCATTTTTTTTTAAACATCTAAAAGTCTATTGTTGTACGTTTTGTGAATGGAGTACCTGTCCAGGACGCGTAGGCACAGTAAGGCGTATGAGTCATTGTTTGAAGAGTTGAGAAATTGAATGTTTGACTTGGCTTGTCATCAAACATACAATTCAGACAGGGACT
Source organism: Notolabrus celidotus (assembly GCF_009762535.1). Lineage (NCBI taxonomy): Eukaryota > Metazoa > Chordata > Actinopteri > Labriformes > Labridae > Notolabrus > Notolabrus celidotus. The sequence goes on along the minus strand of NC_048288.1, from coordinate 8,290,977 downwards.
GATCTAAGAATCAGATAAGTGAGGCTGAACAGGTGAATCTAGGTACAATACTGATATATTTTAGAGCATCTACATGATGAGCCATTCTGTCCATCCCTGTAATGATGCTCCATTCGCTGCAGGTTGCTCCAGAGAGAAATGATGGCTAAACGAGGGCATAAGCTTCAGCAGGCACACTGGCCTTGGAGCGGCGCCGACCTAATGACAACAGAGATAGAGATATTGATGAAACTTCTCCCCATGCCCGGACCTGCCATCATCATTGATAATTGTCCTCTCATCAGTCAGCCATCTTGGCATAAACCTCCATATGTGTGTAAATCAATGCAGACATTAGAAGCAGGCAGATGAGGCTATATGTGTGGGTGGGTAGTTGGACTGAACTGTTCCTCGGAGAGAGATGAGACTTTAGTTAATGAGTATGGGAGAGGGAGCATCTATCACGGTGGATTTCATAAATCACACAATGAAATGTCACATAGCAGAGGAAAGGGTACGCACCCTTTCTCTGCTACTCTGCTCTGACTTTTGTGTTGTCGCTCTGCCAAGGGCAAAGTATATAAATATCACAAAATGCACAAGCTATACATCAAGGACTGGCACCGAAAATCATTCAGCAGAACCTTTAAGCCACACTTTGTCCTATCAGGTCTTATCTCAGTCATAGCTGGCCATAGATACATCTGAAGTTTGGATTTTATGGTAGGAAGATAAAAAGACATCCCCTCCTTGCAGCTGTAAAAACGTGTATGCAAACATTCTGAAAAGATACAAATAATCTCTGCTATCTTGATCTAATAAACAGATCTTACGCATATTTGCAGCACAATGAGCTCCTTTTCCATGGACTTGATAAAGTTTCAGGCTCAGCTGTGTTTGTATGACGGCAGAAGTGAGGGTCTGACCTGTGAGTGCCCTACACGAACACACAGACACACAGGTTGCTGTGAGACTGGGAGTTCCTGTTGACACATGTCGCCTGTTTGCTCTATCATTTGTAATTGAGCACAGTGGAAGTGTCTTTAGGGATGTTTTAACAAGCTCCTTTAGAGGCCAAGAAGGCACACATAATCTATCAGCTGGAGAGTCATAGTCTGGAGGTCATTTATGTTTATTTATTCCTAATAAGCTTTTTCCTGTTGGATTCATATCAGGAGAAACATCATTATAACATAAAAGAATGAGCATTTATTGACCTCGGCTTACTTTATGCCAAAAAATGTATTCTGTTGTCATGAGAAAACATTCACAGATGGAGCATGACCCGGTGGATAACCTCATGTTATCAAGCCTTCCACTAGAAAGGATAACGTCCACATTGAGGGCTTCACAGCAGATGTTCGATGGCCTTTCATTAAAGCTCCTGTGAGGAACTCTCAGTTTGTTTTGACTTTGTTGCCCCCTGTGGATGAAACTGTGCAGCTTATCTCCTCATTGTTTTTGTTATGTACATACATAAGTACTTTTTTATTTTAACAGTTAAATGAGCCACTTACTGAGAACCTCTGCTGTAGAAAATGAAGAAAGAAATAATGTGTTTTTGCAGTATGCTGTCAATCACTTCATCTGACACTCACTCTCCGGCAAAGGTTTTTCATCAAAGGTGAAAAGGTCACCACAGGGTCTCTAACTGTGTTAAGGATTTAGTTCTAAAAGTTACCATTTCTTTTTAAAAGTTTGCTTAAAACGCACAAATCTTGCATGAATAGAGTGAGCAGGCCACCTTAATTTCATGGTGCTAAAGTTAAAAAAAAAGAATACTGTGGGGAAACTATTCTTAAATATTCCATATGATGATGTTTGTGTGTGAGAAATGTTTGTTTACAAAAAAAGAGTGAATGATGTCATGACACAATATCATCAAATGTTGTGTTGTCTGCCCAAGAGTCTAAAACCAGAGTAAATTCATTTTTATTTCATGTCAGGCAATTCAGCAAACGCTGACATTTGAACCATAGCACCAAAAAGAGTGAGGTTCGAGAAACAAAACAACAAGCTTAAAGACACTTAAAAGGTCTATTGTTGTTTTAAATATTATTAATCAAGTTGCTTTAACTCTTGTTAATGCACGAGCTCAATAAACTGCACTTCATCATTTTGTTGTATAACATAAAAAGATCTTTGTCCCCGGAGCAGACCTGGCTCTTCTCCTTTCATACTGACCCAAACATATTTAGGGCATATTTGATTTGAAGTGTTGGCAAAGTTATAATTTGGCACGCAGGCTACATTCTCTGATCCCTGCTGATAGACTCAACTGGCACAACATCAAATCAGGCGAAAACAGTAACACAACCTGGCTTTTCTTCACTACGGCACTGGTTGAGCCGGGGACTCCAGACTCTACCTGTATCTTGTGTTTCTGTTACAAATATCATAGAAGACGGAGTGAAAATATAATTCAAAAACAAACACAAAAACACAGAGCCTGTACGTTGTGTGTTTATGTTATTTACCAACATCGCCTGATTTGAATAAGTACTGAACTGTGTCCTGGTTAAGAGTTCAGTGGGACTACAGTGAAACGATAAACCGGCGCTGGGCAGGCCTCAGTACAGCTCTTATTAAAGCCCTCATTGTTGACTGTTTGTTCCAGGTCATTTTGTTTCACTACACTTGAAAGGGACGGTAAAAACTCTGTAAGAGGAGGGAGTCCCAGCCTCCATTTGAGCATGAATACAGCCCCTTCACTTAGCATGAATAAGGGGATGGCTCTGTGTTTCTAGGCCACTGAGCGTCCCCTGAAATGCACACCTCACCATCCACAGAAAGAGAGGGAGGAACACAAACAGAGCCAAACATTTGACAACATCACACTTGTTTTTAGGAGGGATACACTCCCTGGAATGAAACTCATTCAACAGCAGGGTTTCATATTCACAACAGTTTTGTTTAACCACATGGAGATTTTAGAAAAATAAAAAACAAACCTTAATCACCCACTTAAGAGTCTAACAGATCATCAAGACATCTTGATCCGCCTCCCTCATTATCCTCCACTAAAAATCTCTCACCGACAGACTGCAAAGCACAGTCATCTTTAAACGCCCTGGCTGTTTATGCATGTGCTTCTGAAACCTGGAGATGACTGATGACACATAACAAGATAGTACCCGTTTCTTTATCTAGTGGAGGCTTGTAAACTTCTCTCTCTTCAAATAAACAACATTCAGAATAAAAGGTGAGCTCGGTCATACCTTTGACGTGCAACTGTTCTGAATTCTTCTATGTCTCCAGCTCGACTACTTAAAGGAGGTTTAGTGTCACTCATTGATTTGTGGATGTTTGGATGTGAAGTTGTAATCTCTTAGCCCATAGGCTGTTTCTGGTGGTCTCAGTTTCACTGTTAACTCCAAGTTACAAAGAGGATCCACTCTGGTGTGAAACTGAAAAGAAACCAGTGATTCACTGTGAATCAACGGGTTCAATCAAGTTTAAGCTTAAAGCTCCTGTAAGGAACTTTCAGTTTGTGTGGTGTTTGGCTTCCCCTGATGGCAAAGTGGCACCTCTCATCTCTTTGTTGATCTTTACTGCAGGCATGAGTAAGGTTTCCTGATAAAATAATCTTATCTTGCTGTTTTTTTAACATTCAAACATATCAATGTGTGAATCTTTGCAATGGAAAGTGTGAATAAAGGCTGTTTGAGCAAATGTCTGATCTGACACCGCCTGCCAGCATCTGTTACTGGTATTAGTATGGTTTAGTTTGATGTTAAAGGTCATATAGAGGCATCAGTATTCATTTCAGTTTGTTTCATGCCCAGCTAAAAACTCCTCACATAAGCAATAAATATCATCATTACACTGATTTGTAGAGAAGTGAAAATGCAAGCTTTGTCAGGTCTGAAGAATAAACTACTTTAAGACACTTGTTTTATGAATGGTGGTCAGATCACTTATTACTGATGTATTCCAGGAGGCCAGGGAATCACCTACTTGTGCTATTCACAAACTTGCTGATACATGAGTGATCAGAACAAACACTACACATGGACTTGAACCATTCTCCTATGAAAATCCAGTTCCAAAGTCAAGCCCCCCTATGCAACTTGTCAATCACAAGTGCATAGGCCATGAAGCACTCCCTGCTGTGATGTCTATTTAACTCTATCTGGGGACCATCATCTACAGAATGAACATCATGATGTTCCGTAGAAGATCTGAATTCAACTTTGAGATCATGAATTTATCAGGAAATGTTTACATCAGTGGGAAAAAAGAGCTGAGAGGAAGAGTCATCTTCACATTTATCTGTCAAACTTCTGTTTGCAGCCAGTGAGGTCGCCCCCTGCTGGCATTTGAAACTAAAGGTTTACTGCTCTGTCACTTCAACATACTTTTTGTACTCTAAAGCCAGGTTCACCTCTAATATCCAGTCAATGGTCTTGTCCTTTTTTCTTTTTGTATGTTGTAGAGCATTCTAGTTATACTCTCCACTGCCTTAAGCTACATCTGCAGCTGTGACGCATCGCTTTACACTCTTGGTCAAACATCGTCTGTGATTCTCATCTACATGACAGCAGGTGAATATCTTTATTCCATTTTAGGTTTGTTATTCTGAATTCACTCATCTATAATCATATAATCATGATGCTTGCCTTTCTGCTCTAGTCGTTTGCACTGGGGTTTGCATGTGCAGAGGTGAACACCAGGGAACCAAACTGTGTTATCACAAATGTTTGAATTGGTGCAAAATCGAATCCCTGCTGCCAAATCTTCAAACCATGATGAAGTCTTCATTCCTCTTTCAACAAAAAGACAATTGTCAAAACAAAGAGAAGACTGTTCAGAGACACGAACTGCCCCCTATACAGCAACAAAACAATGTGTTATGTGGGAAAGTACCACATTCTGGGATCTGGGGGCACATTTCTGTCTCCTCTGTAGATCTGCAATGAAGATAATTCATTGCTGTATTTCATGTTTTCACATAACGGTGCTGGTCGATATGTGGTGTGTGTGTGTGTGTGTGTGTGTGTGTGTGTGTGTGTGTGTGTGTGTGTGTGTGTGTGTGTGTGTGTGTTTGTGTGTGTGTGCCAAAAGGGCAGCTCTTTTTATTAGCTGGTGTTCCTCCAGTGAAGATAGTCTCAACAGGTAAGAAGTTCAGGACAAAGGAATCAAATAACAAAAATAATTTATTCAATTTCAGGAAGACGTTCAACAAGGCACAATAATGGTTTTGCTAAACTATGTAATATGTTCATAGATATTCCTCTTACTCAACAAAGCTTCATAAATATATAACAGCAATGTTTCAAACACTATTGCAATGAGGTCCAATCTTGACAGCATCCTAACATACTGGTGATACATGGAGAAATATGGCAGTACTACATAACAGCCATTACAAGCCATTTAAGAGGTAAAATAAATATATTTTCATGCAGCTGTGACATCAGAATAAAAAATACTTTGTACTAGATTTAAGTTTCAGCAGTTATTTTGGTAGCAAACGCTGCGATTTCCCATAGTAAATACTGCATATAATCTTTAAAGGAGAGGAGCTCAGGTCAGGAATCCCAAAATGTGAAGATTAGCCATGTTAAGCAGGCAACTAACGTCACTGAGGACAAACAAGCGCTAAGAAGAAGACACCGAAAGGAGCACGGTGCACATAGTGTTTTATTTTGCTCTGACCTCATTGGCACAGACTCCAAGGTTTTGATCCTTAACCCGTATGGCTCGGGAGAAGGTGATTGTCAGGATGGTGGTTTCCTGTGTTTCTTCATTTTCCTCAGCTTTTCTTGTCTCACTGTCTCCCCCTCCAGAGAGGACAGCTCAGTGACCCTGTGGATGAAGGAGCGGGGCGCTCCGATCATTGGGTCTGGAAAGGGTTGGTCTATGAGCAAAAAGATGAGGACAGACAGACAGACAGAAAATGAAGGGAGAGAAGAACTATTAGGAAGACAACACTGGAAACAAAAGTACAATGTAAGGGCTAATTATTCATGCTGGGTTTCAGCTGTGTAAGTCATAATTAGCAGAGATAAAAATCCTCCAAGAATAAAGGCTCAGTGTGAAGTAGAATTCATTTGATAAGTTTTATCAATTAGAGATCAAGCCATGGATAATTGACTTTGCTTTACAGATTTTGTGTAATGGAGGAAGTTGAAACAGAAATGTAAAGTGAAAGAGAAAAAGCAGCTTTCTGCAGTTTAAACTGGAGCAAAAGTTCAAAATAAGACCCCCAACAGCAGCTGAAAGCTCTAAACACAGCCTGTCTCTATGTGGCCCCTTGCCCCACTTTGTTTGAACAAGCAAAATCCATGAAACACGACATGTTTGCTGCCAATAAATCAACAAACACCTGGACAGGTTGAAGGAACTCTCTCTTTCACTTGCCAACAAGACTTTCTGACTTGACTTGTCAAGAGCAACAAATACCTGACCAAAGACTTTAAAGGCTTCACAGGGAACGCTTCAAAACAACTCACTCTTTTGATTTTCTCTAACAGTCTGCAGAGTGTAGGTAGGGTAATTCACCTTAGGCCTGCAGGACAGAAATAAGGGACAAGAGGCACAGGGCTCAGGAATAATTAAGAGAATTATTGACTGGCCTGGTCTGATTTGGTTTAAGGGCGAAGGTACCTGCTGATCTTGCAGTTCCCCACTGAGAAGGTGTTTCGGCCATTGAGGACCAAAGTGGTTGGAAAGAGAATTTCTGGAGTTGCATTGAGCTCATATCTTTCAGGGCACCTGTAAGACAGAAATGAGGGCGTTATGTACAACCACGTTTCCATAAGAGTGTAAAATGTTGATAAAAACAGAATTTGATGGTTTGCAAATAATTTACATCTGATATTTAATTAAAGATATTGTTTGAGGATATGTCAAATGTGGAGAAATTTGACTGTTTTATGAAAAATAAATTAAGTTTGATGTCAGCAACATGTGTGGAAAGAGTTGGGACAGGGTCAAGAAAACACTGAAAAAACAAACAAAAGAACCTGCTTATGTCAATTTGCAACATGACTGGTGAAAAAAGGACACTCCAGAGAGGCTGAGTATCTCAGAAGTAATGATGGGAAGGGGAGTCAACACTCTGTGAGAGACTGGGTGAGGAAATAGTTCAGCGGTTCCAGAATAATGTTCTTCAGAGTAAAATGACAGGGAGTTAGTGGATTGCATCATCTACAGTACATAATATCATTCAAAGATTCAGAGAGTCTGGAGACATCTCTGTACAAAAGGGACAAGGACCAAAACCGAGACTGGATGGACGAGATCGTCAGGCCCTCAGGTGGCACTGCGTTAAAACCAGAAATGACTGTAGTGGAAATCACTGCATGGGCTCAAATTCACATCTATTTGTTGCTGCATCCACAAATGCAGGTTAAGACTGTACCATGCAAAGAGGAAATCATAAATAAACGTGATCCAGAAACACCAGCGATTTCTCTGGACCTGAGCCCGTTTAAGATGGACTTAAGTAAAGTGGAAAACTGTCCTGTGGTCTGCTGAATCAAAATCTGACATTCTTTTTGGAAATCATGGACGCTGTGTCCTCCACTCTAAAGAGGAGAGGGACCCGGCTTGTTATCAGCACACAGTTTAAAGCCAGCGTCCCTGATGGTATGGGGATCATGGCATGGGTAGCTCCATGGCATGGGTAGCTCACACATCTGTGAAGGCTCCATGCTGAACAATATATACAGGTTTAGGAGCAACATATGCTGCCTTCCAGACAATGCCTTTTTCACGAAGACCTAACATATTTCAGCAAGACAATGCCAAACCACATTCTGCACGTATTACAACAGCATGGCTCTGTAGTAGAAGAGTCCAGGTGCTAAACTGGCCTGCCTGCAGTCCTGACTTGTCACCTTTAAGACATTTGGAGCATCATGACACAGCAATAACAACAAAGGGGATCAAGGGATCAAATTTATAAAGAGAGTATATTTTCATAAAACAATCACATCTTTCAGTTTCAAAATGTGATATCGTGTTTTTGCACTATTTTCAGTCAAATATAGGGTTTAAGATTTTGAAACCATCAAATTCTGTTTTTATAAATGTGTTACACAGCGTCCCCACTCTGATGAAATTGTGGTTTTAAAATATGTTACATATGTCCACACAATGGGATGTTTGAATTACTTATTTTGGTGTTTTTCTGTGCAGTACCACTTCCCTTTAAGAAGAGCAGAATAACATTTCCATGCCTCTCAAAGTTCAGAAACTGTTTATGTACTTTGTGAAAGTTAAGGCAGAGTTTTGTTATTTACAAAATGTGCTATCAACCCAAACTGTTCCCACAACTGAAGGAGTAATTGCATTTAATTACTGTTATCTCTTGACTTTGCAATATAATAATGCAAGCTATAATCATGCACCCCATGTCACCAGAATATCAAACATTAAGCAACAGCTTGAACTCTTCTGTTTGTGACAGATAAATAACAAGTTACAGTATTAATCCTATCTGTCCGCCCTCTTCTCATTTCATATTCCTGTCATATATCACAGAGCGACTCGGTCTCATTACTGCAATCTGTGCAGCTGCTTCTGTAAATGTGCTTTGAAGAGGGCATCTCAAACCACCGGACTGAGACATGAATCCAGCGTTTACCCCAGGGTAAAGGGCCGCTGTACGTGGCTGTGGGACAGCTCCTTGGACACTCCGAAGGGATGCAGGTTGCCAGGTCTGTGCACATGGTAGTCCCTTGTCAGCGGAGGAATCTCAGTTCTGGTTCTCTCTAACCTTGTACCTAAAATAAATTAAAGTAAGAGAGGCAGCACAAGCAGCTCAAGTAATGATTCTTTGATATTTGAGAAAAAGAGGAAATAGCAGATAACTTGCTTAAATCAATAACTTTTAATCTGATTGTAAAGTTGTAAAGTGTATATGCAATGAAAAGAGACATTTGCTCATTACATGTGACAATAGCGCCACCTACTGTCCAATGGGGTTAAATCCAGGAAGGATTCTCACATTATGTCCATTTTTAAGGTCAAAAGTGTTAAACACATCTCTGACAGACGAAATAATAGCTCATATTCTATCTTCACCTTTATCACCTGTAATATAAAAAGATAAGCTCCTATTCTTCAGTTCTTACATCTCTTATCAAACAGAAACTGTCTGCCACAGAGGTCCTCCTTTGGGTCACTGTTTTCAAACTCCAGTTTGACATCTGTGGCTAAATAAGGTGACCTACACATGTTGAAAAGAGAGAGAAGTAAGACCCAGTCATCCCAACACAGAGATTCAAGAAAATCCGCACCACTAAGTAATATGAAAAATGCATTGTGTATGTGTTAATCAAGTTATTCTGTGTTTATATGTTTGCATGATTCTGTGTTTATATGTTTGCATGAAAAAGCATCCTCCAGGTCTTACCCTCCAACAATGAAGTCACTGACCAGGTCCTTCCAGTCCCTGGACTCTGCAGAGATGACTGTTGGTCAGCATCCATTTAACACACCGTTAAGCTAGCTGCAGCATCTGGATGTGTAGCAGGTATTTCGGGGCAACCATACTTACTGTGCAACGGTTGTATCGCAGGAAATTGCTTCCTTACGAGCCTATTTTGCCTGAAAGCGGCTGGTCCTCCATCTGCTCCCATTCTTAAGTTCCTGTATCCTGGATATTCAGTCACAGCAGGGCCGCGCTGGCTGCAGTTTGAGCTTCCCTGTGATATTAACACCTTTGCTTTGGATGGTCGCGACGGGTTAACCTGGAAAGTCATCATGTTGGAGCCGACGACAAATAGAGACACCTAAATAACTTGGTGAAACAGAGAGCTGCTCATTATGAAGAGAAATGTGAGCTGGTCATCTCCGTGCAGCTATGCTAGGCTGCTGCAGCGAAATGCTAACGAGTCACAGTGTAGTCATGGAAACAAGCTTCACCGTTACTTGGTTTGAACGTTACATTATGTATCGTCAACGTTTCATGCAGTTTGTTATCAAATATAACTACTACTTCAATTTACTGTATAATAACTTCTTATATTCTTTAGTAAAGCATCATCTGTACAACATAAAAATTAATGTTCAGTATTTTTCAGGTTTTTAAACTAGTCCTCACCATCACTGTTAAATACACATTTCAGAGGCTTATAATCTGCTTGTGTTTGTTAGGTTGTATGTATAACAGCACATTCGTTAATTTAATGACACAATGACAAAATAATGACAGACCAAGAGTTTTTTTTCCTTGTTTTTATTGTACATTTTGAGTCCTTTGAAAACCTGAAAAAAGGAAAAAACACCAGAGATTAGTTATCTGATACAAAGAACATCCATTAGCTAAGGTTAACACCTTAGTGTAATGTAAATATACACATTTGTTGATAAAGTTAAATGTCCAGTGTAAAAATAGTTCTTAAGTACAGTGTTGCCAACTTAGTGACTTTGTCACTATATCCAGCAAGTTTTCAGACCCCACTAGAGACTCCTTCAAGTGATGAGGGACTTTTTCTGGTGTTAAATGGACACTTTTGGAGACTGATGTGAAAACATCATTCTTACTCTACTCAACAAGCAGTGGATGCTGTTGAGTCCCTCATAGCTGCATTCAGAGCAGGAGGCATTCACCTCAGCATCCAGACTGCAAATGTATCACCCATGTATGAAGACACTGCTGGCTGATCCTGCCTACTGTCTCTTATTGGTCCATTTAGATAGTTAATGTAGATTGTATACTTTAAACATCTTGAAAATGTTATGGTTGAAAAATGTCACGTTTTACTTTGATTTGTTGTAGGCTCTTAAGTGCAGTTATAAAAACATTTAGGGTGTTTAACCTCTTTTTGTCTCTCCCTCATCGTTACATGTCACTCCTACAGCGTTCATTATAATTTCAATAATACAAATTAAGTGATGACGTCATTTAGCAACTTCTAGCGACTTTTAGGACAGAAAATAGCTTCTTTCCTCACTGAGAAGTTGGCAACACTGCTTAAGTAGTGTAAGAGAGGTAACAGGACAATCCACACTATAAATGGGAAACAATCTTAATTGTATGGCTTTTTCAAATCTCATCTACATTTCGATCATTTTGCCCTTTCATGATTTCCTTTGTGCCTCATGCACAGACTGAAGTGTTCTGAAGCTCAGATGTGGTTTCAGACATATTTGGCTTAATTTCAGCTCGTTTTCACCAGATTCGATAAGATGGGGAAAAAAGAATATGCATCACTAACCACACCTCATGAGCAACGTTTGCTGATAAGACCTACGACTCACCACAGCTTCAGTTCATCCTCCTGATCAATCTGTTGATCTGATCCTCCCTGTTGCCAGCGTCTCCTCCCTCCACAAAGTGTGTGGTCTTCTTGTTCATTCCACCACGGGGTGATGACAGCTTGAAGGGCCACAGGAAGTTATTGGCAGGCTTGAAGTTCTTTCCAACAGTGAAAATCTCATGGATGAGGTCCTCGACACAGATGATGCCATATTTGCCTGTGGATCAAAAAGTAGGGTGTTTAACACGCTTGATGTTCAAAGACTCAACTATAGTTTCTTCAAAGTGAGGTAAAGAAAGATGGGGGTTGATATACAGAGCCAATTCCAGGTCAAAAGTGTGTTAGGCAAATTTGACTTCACAGTTTAACAAGAGTGATTGAGAATTTTCTTCCAATCAAACTGACGGAGTAATCCGTTCTTAATATTTTACATTTCCGCAAGGTTAGTTGTATCTCATGACAAGTAACTTTTAAACAAATATGTTTGATCATTCAAGGTAAATGTCTTAAATAGATCACATAAAGATTAAAGCTGACGAGTGGTTTCAGACAAAACTGGCTTAGTTTTCAGTTTTTTCTCACCATGGTCGATAAGACGGGGAAAAAAGTATGCATCATAAACCACGTGCAGCCCTTTGACTTTATTTAATGTTGATCCAATATAGCATCTTTAAGTTATGAGTCTGCTTTCAAAGCTGTACCTTGTAAATAAAGTAATTAAAACAAAATACTTGTATACGGCCATGATTTTTAAGAGTCATCCTAAATCAAAACCTGAAGGTTTCTCTCAAACAGTTATCACTTCATGTGTGTTTGTGATGTGTTATAAGTAAAAAGATGCATTTACCGAGAGCCTTCTCCACCAGAGCGTTGTCTGTGAGGGCAATGCGCTGTTTTCTCATCCTGCCATGGCCACGTTTGTAGATGAGCTCACGCACAGACTTCAGGTTGGGGTATCTGAGGGAAAACAGAACATTAGTGGTATGAAAACAACTGAAAATGTGCTCCTACTAATCATGTTTCATAACCAGAGTTTGATACTGATCCTCTTTGGATGTCTTTTGTTCAGTTTGACAGGATGTTTCAGTGAGAGCTGAATGTAGTGTTTAAGGGGTGAAATTAGATTCTGTATTCAATTTATGATCAAAGGCTTATAGCCTGCTGTGACAGGGTTGTTAGCATATGTGCTACACGTACAAGCATTAATTCCTTGCACAGTGCAGCTGAAGTTTTTTCTTCAAACACACCAGAAGATTGAGCTCCAAATGCTGCATTCATCTGTAGCAGTGTTATATTTAAATCTCCATCTGCACGACAAAAGACTCAAACAACCAGGGGTTTTATCTTTAACTCATTACCCTCCATAAAAGCTGTACAGAGCTGCTGATGGTGATCTGTTCACCATCTGCAGTGTTGTTCAGGAGACTCCACAAACTTCAAGAGAAAGGAATGAGCACTGCAGGGACTTTGTTTTGATCACATACAGGTGCTGCTTGATTACTTGCAACTTGCATTTTTCACATGACTGACTTTGACGTACTCTTTCCATGCAACCATGCCTTCACAAGATGCAGGACAACTTAAAAACTGGTTCTAGTTTCCCTGATTCCACTTTCATGATGGTGGGGGAGCTGTGTGCAGAGGAGACATGTTGATGTAGTGTAAAACCAGCATGGTATGGAGTGACATGGGTTCCACTTATAAGCATTAAAACAATGCTTTCAGTAGGCCCATATAAGGCAAGAGCATTAGTATCAGTGCATTTACAGAAAGACTCACGGGGTGACTGAACCAGGGTGTTGAGAAAAAGTGGTCCCCAAAAAAGCAGAACACTATTAACCCTGTTAAGCTAAGCTGAATGTAAGTATGCAACACTGCTATACTTTCTATGGCCATGCTTTAGCTAGTGCAATGAGATTACAGCACATATATTTCTATTCTACTTAGCATTATAAGTTAAAAGCAGAGCAGCATTGTGTGCATTTAATTAAGGGTCATGATTTCAATGTCATCAGTAAAGAAGATTGACAAACAGGTCCATCGTGAATGTATTAACTTTCACTTTACAGTTCAGGAGATTAGTTAGAAGTGGAGTTTCACAGCCTGATCTTTTAATTTCAAGACAATTCATAATTAAGCTACACAATAAAGTTTACAGCAGCGAAGGTTCTCCAAGTACAGGTGTGTTAATACTCTACGCTGTCCTGTACCAGAAAGCATCCCAGAATGTGGTTTCAGACAAAACTGGCTTAGTTTCAGTCAGGATTCACCATAGTCGATAAGATGGGGAAAAAAGTTCAGCATCATCAACCACATTCCAGAGACACATTCACCTTCACGGTAAGCATCAGCACACAGTGACATACAGGACTATCCTGCATGGACCACACTAAGAGTGCACTATTCTTCTGATGCTCAGTATTAAGAGCAGAGTAAAGAAAAACAAATCCCAGCCTTACCCCCAAGCGATGTAAGGTTCAGCAATCCTGAGCATGTTGATTGAAGCCTTGTTCAGCTTGACGAACACACCGTTGAAGATCTGGCGCAGACGGAGCAGCTGCAGGACTTTGCGGACCTTGGGGCTGACACCGTTGATACTAGAAAACAAAAACACAGACAATGATTAGCATGTGGTTTCACAAATGTGTACAGTTCTGTGTTAGATTGTATATATTGTGGTTTCAGACATAATTGGCTTATTACATTAGGTGCATCACCATGGTCGATATGTCGGGGAAAGAGGGTGCATCATTAACCACAATTTGAGAACTGAGAGTCATCATAGCAGTAACCCTAGTATCCAGACATTGAATCTGTGTCTTACCTGGCTTTACATAATATCTAAACTGCCAGGCAAACACATCCTTGTCATAAGATTTTGTGCTGGAGGAAGCATACAGCTGCACTCAGTAGATGATGCATTTTCACCAACATTTAGAAATAACATGTTGGATATGCAATCAATTTATATAATGCAGATCTATTAGTATGAATTCTTTCTTTGTATAAAATGCACTGCTCACCCTCTGATCCTAACAACGTAGGCCAGTTTAGGCTCAGCTGGCACGTAGTAGTTTCCCACTTTACGAGCAGTGCGATTCAGGCGGATCTCACGCCTGTACATCTGTCTGTACTCCTTGTGGTACTTCTCAGCCCTCTTGTAGATCAGCTTCCTGGTCACTTTGCGGGCCTGTAAACACGCATTAAGTACAACATTACAGAAACCCAATAACAAATTGGGACACTTGCTATATCATCTATTCGAGAAAAGTATGACTCCATGTGGCAAATCACAAGCATGTAGCTTACCTTCTTGTCAGCCAGCATCTTCTTGATGCGCATGGCCTTCATGGTAGCGAAGGCCTTTCGCCTTTTCAAAAGGCTCTCAGGGACCGCCGGAACCTTTTTTCTGTTAGGACATACACATACCGTCAGGACTAAACAGGCAACACTGAGAAAATGAAACAACCTGGGAAACCTGACTTAAGTCGGAGAAGCTGCCCACATTGTCGTGAGTAGCTGATAGCTAGCTAACCTGTCATTTACCGGCTTCAGTACGTGTTGGCAAACCTCATTTAGTGCTAACATACGTGTCTAAAAAGCATGTGTGGTTGCATAGCAGTCGGCAATATTGTTACACACTTATCTTGACTTACTGTATATTCTAAAAGGTGAATATACCACGTATTAAATGCACAGAGGCTACAGAGACAGCCATGTTGTAAAGCTACTACACATACATTTCAATAAAGTGATCTCTATCACAAAAACAAAGGTATTCCTAACTAATACGATGAGTATATAGAAGTAAGGACACTATGCAATCTATTTGGATTGTAAAATTAACCATGATGATCATTTAAACACTGGATGTACTTAGATTTTCATATAGACGAAAACACTTACTCTGCGTCCGCCATTGCGTCCACCGAGAAAGAGGAATTTTCTTGTGCGCATGTGCGCGTTAAAGCATTTAGGACCCCTAAGGAGTGTCCTCCCAGTTGCCTGATTTGAACATTTCATTCATTATTCTACAAAAGTTTTGTAAAATAAAAGCTTTTTTTTTCTTTTCTCTTGAAATAAATCACAATCTTGTTAAAATGTTTTTTGTCACACTTCAGTTTGAATTGGATAGTTTTGTGTCTTTCGGGTGTTTTTTCGTTTAATTGTATTTGGAAAGTGGTTCCTATTAAAGTAACACATTTTGAGCGACTCAAGTAAAGCGAAAATATCCGTCTGTAATCTATGAACTCATTGTTAGTGAAAATTTGCAACAGGACACTTTTTAATATAACATTCACTTGTATTACTTTCGTAACATTACGGCTTTTACTAAATACAGCAGGTGATGCTTGTGCACTGGTTTACCCGGCAGAGGGAGCAAACACTTCATTTCGAACGCCAAGACTACTGAGCGTCTGATGGGGTTCCTTTGCTGAACCTCTTACATGATATAATCCCGTCTGCAGCAGGTTGTGAAACACATGCAGTGTGGTGCAGAGTAAATCCATGAGAACAAAAGAAAAATAAGTGAAGTCACAAGCCAGTTAGGCCTACATCAATTAGGAATGTCTATCACAGTGAATCAACCCGTTTTTTATCATTATACATGAGTATTTTTATTTTGGTTTACTTGCAGACTTAAATCTCTCCATTGCAAATATCTTATTGCTTACCAGCACATGCTTAGATAAAAAAAACGGCATGAAAGCAGAAGCCTATATGAGCTTTAATAGCTTGGAGACATTAGACAGATAGCCTACTTTATTGAACGCCAATACTCATCAATCAATCACTCTGAAAGGGGCCCTAAGTGAAAACAAGTTTACTTTTTGCTTTCAATTGGCTCCTGAATATTTTCTTGGTCGAAATTAGAGAGTGATTTATGTAATCGCATTTCGGCCTTCAGATACGCCCACCATACCAGGGGGAGACACTCCTATGTGCTTCGGAGATGCTTATGAAGATGTCGTTTTCTTGCGATGAATAAACCAAACAATACATCAGAGGGAATGCACCCCACATTGGAAGTAATTATCTGTCCTTGGAATTATCAGGTCATCACAAAAACTTTATAAAGCATAACAAACATGTAAATGTTCCCTGTATGGTATACAAACAGCTGCAGATACGGATCAGCCCTGCTATTGGCCAGCCTTTTACGTCTGTCTTTACACGTAAACTACCATATCGATCCACTTTCACTTTTTGCAACAACTAATCGCCCTGGGTGAATCTGTTTTTGACATCTAAGACCATTAACTCATAGTTTAGCTTCATTCTTTTATTTATTGCAAATAAAATCAGGTTGAAGTTATTCTAAGGGTCGACTGTGTAAATTGTCCTTGTCTATGGACGGACATTGACCTGTATTTAGATGGTAGGTTGTGGCCTTACCTGTTTCCTGAGAAGTGCATGATGGCAAAACTTTATTTATCTCTTACTAATTGAATCAAGACCAACTGGTGGTAATGTAACATTTGTTTGTTTTAATAAATATCATTGTTTTTAATATAAGACAACCTCAAAGAAATCAGCAGCAGTGGTCTTATATAAAAGAAAAGCCTTTTTTTTTTCATTTAAGAAGATGAGTTGGGGGAGAACCGCAACAGATTGGTGTTAGGTAAAATCTTCAGGGTGACATCACCTCTGAGCTTATGTAGGGACTATCCGCTTTATTCTGACAGGCGCTCAAGTCTCCGTCCTATTGGGTCCAGCGTTGATGGGTGGACTGAATAAATAGCGACAGAGATGCGGCTGAAGATGAGAAGAGTGGAGGAGCAGCAGAGGGAGTAGGAGGCACAGTCTGTAGTAGCAGCTGACAATAACTCACTGCAACTGGACTCTGACTGAGCAGCACATGAACCCTCTGTTCACTGTCATTTTTCCGTTTCTGCGCTTTTTTTTCGTCACTTATTGTGTGAGCGTGGTGAGCTTCTCGGGGGCGCGCTGTGAGCCAAGTTTGTCTGCGCTGCAAACAGGTTAAAGAGAGGAGGAGGATATTTCGCTGCTTGTTTGACTACATAAAAAAGCTCGTCAAGATGATGATAATTCTCGCGGAGTTCTTCGTGGTCATCCTGAAGGTGCTGTGGGCTTTTGTCACCGCCGGGGCGAAGTGGGTTGTGCGGCCCAAGGAGAAGAGCGTGGCGGGACAGGTGTGCGTAATCACCGGGGCTGGAAGCGGCCTCGGGCGGCTCTTCGCCAAGGAGTTCGCCCGGAGACGAGCGATACTGGTGTTATGGGACATAAACAGCCAAAGCAACGAGGAAACAGCGGAGATGGTGCGGCAGATTTACCACGAACTGGACACTCCCATTACCAAAGACGGTAAGAATGCTTTTATTTGCAGCACTATGGATGTCATATGCTTTCACGCTTGGTCTTCAGGTATCATTGAAAGCAGTGTTACAATGAACTAATTGACATGTTTCACTGTTACATACCTGGAAGAGTCTGCAATGCCTCGCATGCACATGCAGACAATCTCAGATTTTCACTTCCTTACAGATGTTTAGGATGCACTACATGATCTCTTAACATGCATGGGAAACCCTAAAGATGTTTTCATATGCACACTGACCCCCTGCAGAGAAGACTTATTTATTTGCATCTTGCCTCAGCTTTGTCTTCATCTCCTCTCTTCTGCAGGACCTGTTGGAGGTGTAGAGGAGGTCCCTCCTTTCCAGCCGCACGTCTACACTTATGTGTGTGACGTGGGAAAGCGGGAGAGCGTGTATTCCACAGCTGAGAAGGTGCGCAGAGAAGTGGGAGAGGTGGACATGCTGATCAACAATGCCGGCGTTGTCTCGGGGCATCACCTCCTGGAGTGTCCTGATGAGCTGATCGAGCGCACCATGGTGGTTAACTGCCACGCACACTTCTGGGTGAGCAATCAAACAAGTCACTGACAAAGTATCTGGGGGCTTATGTGGATATTGGGGGGCTTGCAGCATGATGGTTTAAGTCTGCATCAGTTTCCATGAGCACAGTGTTATCAAAAGTGTTTACAGTGGAGCTAGAGTCTCAGGAATGTTCCCAGTCTGACTTGCATGCCTATTCATAATCTTCTCCTTCTGTGTGTGCCAAACTCAAAAATCAAAGGTGTGTCAGTATGTGTGCCTTGAGGATTCAGAAAGTCTGACCATAAATAGTCCCTCTTCCCGTTCAGACCTCCGTTCCGTTCAGTCTCATTCTGCCAGAGGACAGTCACGGGTTTGGCTTTTTAAGTCTCTCCGTCACTCTTTGGCTCTTTGGTAGCCCAAATCTGTGATGATCCCTTTGGTATGTCAGATCTTTCTTCTGCTCTCCTTTGCTGCACATATCTGTAACAGGCTTGACTGTGTGTGATGGAAGCAGGAGGTATGTTTGTGGGTTGGAACTGAATCAAATCTGCTCGTCATGTCTTTTTGCAGGAAGTTATTTGCTGTGTATTTAACTCTGGCTCCTTTCCTCTTGTGACTAGTGACCTGTAAGGCCACGTGGGCTTGAAGGAGTAAATTTGTTGCTTTTTAGATATGCACAAGCTGCACCGTTGATCAGGCCTGATACTATAAAAGCTTGCATTTTTAAATATGTGTGAAAGTTGTAGCTGCAGGCTGGTAATCAGAAATCCATGAAGAAAACCGACCGTGCTGAAGGCACTGAGAGCTGTAAGGCTCTGAAGCCCCTCTTCTCGCCGTCTTAACTAAACCAATAATGATTGATTGCATTTTTGGCTACGGCCACAGCTGAAGGACAAATGTAGCGATTGTGCACAAATTGGTTTAAAGGCCTGCTGCAGAGCACATTGTAAGGGTAGAGGATGTCATTTGAATAGACTATTTGTCACATTATATTGAGCAATGTGTCCAGTGAAGCGGGTGATGCCTGCAGGCTCTGCTATTTTTAAAAAGAGCTTCATTTCCAATGATACCATGAAACCAGGGTGATTTTGAAGCTCCCTAATTGGGCATGCAAATCTCTTGTGTTGTCCGTCAGACAGGTTGTGTGTTTCCTCCTTTTTTAATGACGTTCCATTCATGTGGCTCTCTTCGCTATCTCCACCATCTTTCACATCCAGGATTTGGAGTCAGGATGGAGTGGTTGGGTGGCAGATTTTTGGATTTTTTAATAGGGGTCTGTGTTTGTGTTCACCCATACTCTCTGCAGAGGGTGGTTTCTTTAGGAGGGGGTGTGGGGGCAGATGAAAGAGCAACTTAATGAATGGCGACAGGCAGAGTGGAGGATGTGGTTCATTAAAAGACACAAGCTGGATGAATAGAGCTTAGACTAACAGGGATCTGTCCACTTTCCTCTCTTACACAAACAGTACGGTTGGTCTCTGCGTGCAGGTGCTACGTTACACTAACTTTTGTTGTTGTCTTTTGAACAGCTGCTTTTTAATGTGGTTTGATATGCAATTTATTTTGGTGGATGCTGACAAGATGACAGATCCCTCTGCTTTTGTCCTCTAATTTCACATTAAATGTCTGCATACTCAACCCTCCATCTGTTCTTGCTGAGGCTATGAACATAATCTGCAGAGCATTCTCTTAAAGGCATGTTCATCATTCAGCTTGTTATAGCCACTGTTTGCCAAAACATCACGAGGACTTTAGCCATCAGGGAATGTCCCTCTCAGAAACTTGTCAGCCACCCTCCTTTTAATACCAGCTCGTAACACAAATAAACCCAATGAACAACATGCCAGCACTTTTTAAAGATATCCCCTTCCCCTCCCATCTGAGCAGCAAAAGAGTGTATCATAAACAAAGCTAATCTAATTGTCATTTGTTGGATGGTGCTGCAGGAGTAAGGCAGGGATGGAAACTATAGTGCGTGTTTGTGTGTCTGAGAGACCCCACACTTCTTCTGTCCTCCTTCCTCAGGCCCCTC
This sequence comes from Notolabrus celidotus, assembly GCF_009762535.1. Taxonomy (NCBI): domain Eukaryota; kingdom Metazoa; phylum Chordata; class Actinopteri; order Labriformes; family Labridae; genus Notolabrus; species Notolabrus celidotus. The sequence continues at coordinate 8,270,911 of NC_048288.1, read as the reverse complement.
TGGCTCCTCCCAACATAATCGGGAGGCAGTGGGTGCAGCTGCATGGCAGTCACGGAGGCCAGCTCTGTTCATCCGGCTCTGCCACAAACGGCTATGATTCAGTCCTCTGCTTCTTTATTAGTGTTTTATGAAGCAGTGGGTCGTAGCGTTTAATTTGTTTGATGATGCTTTGATTAGTCCAGCTGCAGATCTGTGATGTGTGAGCCTCAGTTTTGAGTCATTCCCGGACGGGGAGTGTGCTGTCTTTTCAGGAAGTGTCGCCACAGTTTGCGTTTGAGGATGAGTGTTTGTCTAGTGGAATGACATGAAAGGAAATCATCCTCAGCATCTTGAGCTGGTTATCCAACAGGTGGCTCACGAACAATGAGCAGTATATCTGCGGCCTCTAGTGGAAATGGAACCGCTCTGGTCCAATTACATGACAGAGACGTGGCGGGAAAGAGCAGAGGAAAGAGAGGGAGAGGAAGGAAGGAAGGAAGGAAGGCAGTGGTGGCCCATCCACAGGCGAAGGCGAGAGGGTAATGGTAAGCTGCCGCTGCTGACCCACTTTATGTGACAATTGCTTTCTTGTCTGTGGATCAGCTTGACGAGATGCCAGGCGACAGGAGCCAAGTTCTGCAGGCTGCATTCCTGCTGTAGCCAGAGAAAGGAGGCAGCCAGGCAGAAGGGTCCTACTTGACTGGTTTTATATGGGCCCCTCCCATAGCCTGGTGCACCTGTACCCCCGATTGGATCAAGCCAGATCTATTTTCATGCAGAATCTCTCCATGACCACTTACCTGTGCATACCCCAGAGGTAGCTCAGAGAGACCAGTGATATCTTGAATATTACCCATTGATCTGATGGATCAATGTTGCTGAGTCTCGGGGAAGACCTCGTGTCTTTTTAAATGTTTGATCTGAAATGCTCAAAAGATTTAGTTTACCACAAGACAATGAACAGCATCTGACCTCATGCCTGAGCAGCTTGAAGAAAACACAATTGACTGTTTGTGGCGTGAAAGTGATTCATGATTATTACAGTTGGAGGTTGGTTTTATCTTGTGATGTGAGACTAAGTGCTTTCATTATTCTAAACCATAACTGCCCTCAGTGTTGTTCACCACACTGCCTCTTTTTGTTTGTATATATTGCAACCCCCCCCCCCGGCCTATTGATGTAGTTTCCTTCCAGGTAAATTGGATTTCAATTGTACAACCAGCAGGCGGGTTTGAAGTTTAGTGGACTGTAGCAGAGGCTTACTGACCAGCATGGCCACCACAACATGACCAATCTACATCCATCACCCCTGATGACCAGTAAACCTAGCCCACTCAAATTCCATAATCTGTTGTAGGTTCAGACGAGCTCTCGAGCTCGGGCGTTTTTCTCTCATCCGGGGAGAAGTCAGCCCAATTAAATGGCCATCTGGTCTGACGCTAAGGCCAATATTTTGTTCATATTCCTGTTGCACTAATGCGTCCTGACACCCCAGCTGCAAGAAGCTTTGTGTGGCTTAAATGCTCCTGGGGGCACGCACCAATTAGGGGGTGCAGCGGGCAAAGCACCCCCACATAGGCCAAGGAGGCCCGACTGTGTCAGCGGGTAATTTAGCGGAACAAGGAAGCGTTGAAACCCAATTATGGCTGCTCTGATGTCGGACACGAGCCCCTGGTTGCCTTCACACATTTTGTGTCTGAGAGGTCAGCGGGGGTCATACCCACATGCCAGAGCTGCCATGAGAAGCAGGATATGGAGCGAGGCTGGGAGAGAGAGATGGGATGTTTCTTCAAGTTTAGCGCCTTCCTCTAGCTGAGAGAACAAACCTTTGCTCCGTCAGTTCCAGTTATTTTCGCACCACTCAGCAAAATTGTCCAGTTGTATCTAAGTGTTGGCTTCAGCTGTACAGTATTGTGCCAGATCAAGTCATTCTGTGCTCTGAAAGTTGCTGTAGGAGTGGGAAACTTTGGCTCAAGTCAGGTACGGGCATATCAGAAGTTAATGCTTCATTTGCACGCAACTCCCTCCGTCATCCACTGCCATTCTGGCTTGCAGAGGCCTTTCTCAGCTTTTACTCAGGGCTTCGTGTTCCCTCGCTCCCTCTCTGGGCCTCATTGTTCAATGAGTTAAATATTACAGGAACTTGAAAATTTATGCCCTGGAAAAGTGCAGATGTTTGGAGCCGAGTCAGATCAGTTATACTGTACCCGGCTACAGAGCAAACTGCACAACACTGAAGTCATTTGCTCTGCTTCAATCTGACTTATTGCTTCCAGTTTCACTTATCTCTCAGAACAAGGAGAAGGATGTCTAAATACAGACGTTAAGTAAAGAGGAGGTTACACTGCAGCAGAAGTCAGCAGGTCCAGTGCAGTCAATCTCTTGGTGCAGCTTTAATGAGGCTTCTTTCCCTCCCGTGCCAGTGATTTCATGGCTGTACTACCTGGTACCAAGCACTCTCTGGATCTGTGTTCCCATCCAGCAAATATTTAGAGAGAGGCTGCAGCAGCTCTTCAGCCAGGTTTGCACACTATACCAAGTAAAGAAGCTCTCACTGTTTGTTGGTTTGACCATAGATGTATGTAACAGTACTTTACAGATGGCTGTTCAGCAGTGAGTCTGGTTCTGCTCGAGGTTTCTGCCTCTGTTGCAGAGTACTTGCTCAATGGTGGATTCATGTAGAGTCTTAAATGTATCGACTTGTTTTGATGACTGATTCTCTGCCTACATACTGGTTTCAGCACCATGGGATGCTTGTTATGGTGATTTAATGTGTCCTCAGTGTTTTTATTTGAAAACCAAATGCTGTTTTAAAGAGTGTCTCTGGCTTCAAGCATTGTTCTTCACTCTGGCACATCTGACTTGAATAGATGTAGCAGAGCTCTCAACAAAAGGCCTGCTGCTTGTTTGCAGACCTCCCAGTGGGAGAGTGATTGGTCAGTTCCTATCATTGCTGTCACATGTCACACCTGCTGATTGGCTCATGCTGTGTCCAAAGTCAGCAGACAGGCCGAATGAGGAACGGATCTATAGCTTAATCACCTTTTCTCTCCTTTCTCTGTTGTGACTCTCGACTCCGCAGGGTTTCTCTTCTCACCACCTTTCTAACCTTCAGTGGAAACCTCTCACGTGTCCTCCAGTGATACTCTTTCATCTCGGTGCTCATCTTGCTGCTGATTGTTCTGCTTTTTCGGGCAGGGCTGTGCTGGTAGACGACAGGCTGAATTGTATTGTTGAGTGAACGGAGGCCTATGATTGGTGTTGTCACCAGGTCTTTAGAGCCGGGCCGGACTACGGGCACCAGATCTGTGTGGGAAAAGAACAGATTGTACAGCGGCGCACACACACCAAATACCTGTTTGGTTCAGGGAAAGCCTGAAGAGGGGAAAACCCACATCCTCCTCCTCTCCCAGCATCTAATTCACACCTAGCAGAGAGGGAAAAGTTGAGCTTTTATTTTAAAAGCTGCACCTCCAGAGCTCAGACTGATCTTTATTTTCATGCCTGTTATGAATTCTCATTCAGACGCCTCTCTCTGCATCACCATGGAGAAGCGGGAGAAACACAGGGAGAGGGAGGCAGAGAGGATCAAAGGGCTTTGGCACAGACAAACTGCACAAGTGAACTAACCTTCCTCTTTTTCTGTCTTTGCCCTTCTGTCTCTCCTGTCCTTCCCCGCAGACCACCAAGGCGTTTCTCCCCAAGATGCTGGAGCTGAATCACGGCCACATTGTGACGGTTGCCAGCTCCCTGGGTTTATTCAGCACAGCTGGAGTGGAGGTTAGTATCATACACAACAACACATACACACATCCCCATCGTTCCCACCATCCAGATCCAGAGCTTTTCTCCAAAACGCTCAGCGTGCCAGCGAGCACACTGCGCCGGGGGAGGTTAGGCCCCTTTTCTCTAGTTGTCCCTCCACCCGTTAAATTAAGGGACACACATGAGCGTTGGGGAGCCTCTTATAGATTCCTCTATCTGCAGCAGTCAGGGTTTTGGGGTCCCCATTGGGCTCTGGCCCCAGGGCCAAAATGAGCTGACAGCTCCCCGAGGGACAGAGACATCTTCATCACTGCTTTGTGAACAGCTCGATGCTCACTCAGTATGCAGCTCACACAGCACTCGACGGATACGCTTTTCCTTCTTATATTTTTTCTCTCCCACTACAGATTCTTTTTGTTATTTTAATGCTTACAAAAACACTTAGTGGAGTCATTTATCTCCTTAACTACAGCTGGAGTAAATTGGTAGCTGTCTTGGCGGGTTTTACTTTGATATTTCTGAAAGCTAAGTTCTCATTCATCCTTCTGCTGAGAGCGGTGTCATATTCAGATAGTCTGCAGGGACTACTACTCCATTTGTCTTTGTTTTTATAGCTGCACTTTTGCTTTTGTTGCACAGGCACTCATCCATAATGATTAAGTCCCCCTTCAAAGGCACTGACATGTAGTCAGTTTTTGTTAAGCCATTATGCTTCCTGGAAATGCCTCAAATGTGATTCCAGTCGCGCACATTAATTTCAGGGAACCAAAAGCCCTTGCCTGTCATGTGGGCGCAGTCAAATCTCTTTATCCTCCTCATGTTTATCGACATGCATCTGTGTTTGCCCAAGCCCTTTTTTTAGAAAGATTATTTCCACGGCGAACCACATCAAAACCTTCCCGCCAAGCCGAGCGGTCTCCTGATGCACCGGAGAAGAATGCTAATGAAACCGTAGAACAGCGGACAGGCTCGCTCAGGTTTTTGTGGCTGTATCATTAACAGCAAGGAGAGCCCTCTGAGCCCGCGGGGCATGTTTGATAATGTTCTCTGTGGTCCCTGGGTACAGAGTTTTACAGGGCTGAGCTGTTCTCCCTTTATTCCCACAGGATTACTGCGCCAGTAAGTTTGGTGCCATCGGGTTCCACGAGTCGCTGAGCCATGAGCTGAAGGCCTCAGAGAAGGACGGCATCAACATGACTCTGGTGTGCCCTTACCTGGTGGACACGGGAATGTTCAAAGGCTGCAGGATAAGGTAAGAGAGTCTGTTTGTGAGCGCAGTTCTTCTTTTTAAAAGTGTTCCTGCACCTGGGATGAGTTTAAGTTCTGTAATTTGCAGCTTATAAAACGCTCTGACAAACACCTTTTGAACTTCAAAGCAGCAGCTGACTGTTTGTTGTTTTAGAGATATTACAAAGTCACTTAATGCCTTTGGTCAGCGCACTGTTTTAAACAAAGAGGGCGACTTTCCCAGGGGCAACCTCCCCAACAGGTGCACCTGTGACATCCCCCACCTCGCCCCCCCGCTGCTGTAATAGTCCTAACTTTGTTTGATGGTTACAGTCAGCAGGTGGCACATTCTCTTTACTGTCTGTCCTCTTTGGAACAATAATGTTACCAAAGAATTACTAAGACTCTTTTTAACCAGGATGTAACAGCTAAAAACAATCAAATGTGCTTTCAATCAATAAAGGAATATGGGGCGCTGGTGGCCTAGAGGTCTAAGCGCTCCACATACAGAGGCAACAGTCCTCATCGCAGGGGTCGCCAGTGTGATTCCTGGCCGGTCGACCATTTCTTGCACGTGTTCCCCCACTCTCTACTCCCCACATTTCCTGTCTCTCTTCAGCTGTCCTATCAAATAAAGGCAAAACAGCCAAAAATATAACTTAAGGAATAGAATTCTCAGCAAATTTCAACATCCTAGCCCCCTTTCGTGCGTTGTTTTAAAGTTTTCTTAACTCTCAGCCAGTCGAGACTCATCTAAATGATTTCTGTTTCCATGAAGGAAGGAGATCGAGCCTTTCCTGCCTCCCCTGAAGCCAGAGTTCTGTGTAAAACAAGCCATGAGGGCCATCCTCACCGACCAGCCCATGATCTGCACACCACGCATCGTCTATATGGTCAACTTCATGAAAAGGTGAGCTGCCTCCTTAACTTATTCTATCCTGTTTGCTTCTCTTGCCATCTCTACATCATCTGTCACTGTGGGGTGAACCTTGTGTTTATAATCTTTTCCCATCTTGTCTCCGCAGCATCCTACCCTTCGAGGCCATCGTTTGCATGTACCGGTTCCTGGGTGCTGATAAGTGCATGTACCCGTTCTTAGCTCAGAGGAAGGAGGCCATGAACAACAACGAGGCAAAGAATGGGATCTAGGGGGCGCTGTTTGTAACCCGAACAGAGGCACATAAAACCTGCGCGCATGAGGAAACAACCACTGTGGAGGAAAGACGGAAGAAAGGAAGGAAGGAAGAGGGGAAGGAAGGGGGACTGAATCTAGACTGGTGCACTTGCATTGAGCAAGTGCAAAGGTTTACCATATTGTTCCTCTGGAACAAAGAAAGCTGTGTACTACACAAAGGATTTATTTGACTTTGTCTTTTTTAAGTTTAAAGAAACCAACATGTATATTCTGTCACTAGTTTTGAAATCATACAGAAAGGTATTCAATAATTAACTATTTACGTAATGTAGTCACCAGCCTTATTTAGTGTCATTGTGGAGATATACAGTATGTTACTGTACAAACAGTAAAAAGAATCACTTATTTTATTTTTGTAGACATGCACTGTAATTTCTGATTTATTTTTCTCTACACTGCCAGCATTCTCTGTGTAGGGAGGTTCAACACAGCATATCAATTCACCCTTTGTCTCCCCATGCAGAGGCTCTTTTTTAAGACAAGCTTGTGCCATTTCAACAAAGCAAGACCAATAAAAGTTTACCCTATTCTGTCATTACATACTTAATTTACAGACTTGTAGCATATATGTTTATAATGAAGTCTACACATTCCCAATGGGACTTTTAAAGGCCAGATTGAGGCTAATTAGATCTTCAAGGTGTAATGAGACTCGTCCAGTTGATGGTCCTGTTGTATTCGGTCTGAATTGATGAAAAGTGTGTGAGGGAGTCGATGTACTGCGTTGAGCGAGCATGTGTGACGCGTTCAGAATGTACTGCTTTGTGGGAAACTGAGAGGAAATGCTTTTTTATTTCCCTCATTTATCTGTTTGTTTTTCGAGATCTGCGGTGTTTATATTGTAAATTTATCTGTTACCAATATTATTTGTTAAAAATATAACCCCATGTAGGCGAACCGCTGTCCCAACGCTGGTGTGTTGTTGGGGGAAATGCATTAAAGAGACTAAAGAGACTTTAACTCCCGTCTGTCGTCCACCTCGTCCAGTTAAAGTGAAATGTAAATGTTCTATTGTTGTAATTCCCCAAGTATCCCAAATTGACTGTCCCCACCATATTTGATGTTTGCATATTTTATATACCTTTTGGGACGACAAAGACTTTTTGAATTTCAACTACATTCCAATTTGCGTCATTCCTCCAGTCACAGTGATGAGCCTAAATTCACTACCTCTTAATTTTTGCCATTTTTTATTTTGACAGTATGACATAAGCCTCTTTTTTGTAATTTTCTGAGCAAATGTGGTTCCAATGTTTAGTGTCTCTACCTAACTTAAATTAATAAAAGTGATTTAGATTATTAAACAATGTGTCTTCATTACCTAACACCTGAGATGTGAAATGTTGAAAAAAAGGAAACTATTGATACAAATGTTTTGTTCACACAACCACTTCATCTTTTAACCCAAGCTGCATTTTAATTGGTCACATTTGTAGCAGTGGAAAGTATTTATTTCAAATTCAGGGAATGAGCATGATGAGTGCTGGAAAAAGACTCTCCTTCTGGGCAGATAAGCCTCTCGGACACAGTCTTCATTGTTAAGATGACACTCACTCAGCCCTTCACTCCTCCTGACGACCACGTCTCTGACTCGTATCAGTATTACTGTCCTCTCAGTGTGAGTCAGGCAGCCTTCAGATATGAGTGTTGGCTGATGAGAACAAGTGTCATTTGCATCTGAAAGTAAATATAGAGCATGTAACACAACTTGTGACAGGGTTTTTCAAAAGAAAGGATGACTAATGAGAGTCATGTTGTAAACGACAGAGAGGTTACATCGGGTTGAAAATGTTTTTCTCCAATTCAACTTAATAAACAATTAAAAGATAGCAGGGCTCTGTTCTGACCTTTTACTTCCCCAAAGGAAAGCAAGAACGAAGTGCACCAAAGGTTGACCTTGCTGTCAGATCAGTGTCACATTGAGATGTCATGAGATAGATTTAGACTCACATGCTCCACTGCTGAGTTGTTTGTGTACTGCTTTGAGGTCATCTTCACGGTATTTGTCCGAGAATTTGGGGATCTTTGTGACTCAGAATCAGAATCAGAAATACTTTATTTATTATAGTTAGGTGTCTCTTATTACAGCTCTATACACAATAAGTTATACAAATACAATAATAAGTATTTAGAAAATAAATACATGGCTGAAGTCCCTGGAGATCAGGAAGAGGGCACTCTGGTGGTCTGTCTGGAGTCTGGCAGCGTTGAGAACATTGGACGCCGTAGTCGGGTTGGCAGAGGGGGGATGTAAATAGCTACCAGAATGACGTGAGATCTCTGTCTGTTATGATTCTTTAAGATAAAAAGTTCCATAACCTTTGTAAAAACTTTTATAATTACCATTTATCAAATTCACATACCTTATTAAAGATCCCAGAATCTATGATTATGCAGATACATTTACAAACCCAATTCTCAAAAAGTTGTGACACCGTGAAAGGATAAAAAAAACAGATTTTGATTGTGTGCAAACCATTGAAAGCCAATATTTAACTAAAATAGTGCAAAAACCACATATCAAATGTGAAACTGAAAAATTTGATTGTGTGAAAAATATACTTTAATTTTAAAATGTAATGCAAGCAACACATTTCAAACTGTTGGTACAGAGACATGTTCACTATTGTGTTCACACGTTTGAGAACTCAGGAGACCAGTTTTTGCAGTTTAAAGTGAAATGTTGTCCCACTCTTGCGTGATAGAGGATTTCAGCTGCTCAACAGTTCAGGGTCTCGTATTTTTGTCGTATTTTTTGTTTCATGATGCTCCAAATGTCTTAAAGGTGACAAGTCAGGACTGCAGGCAGGCCAGTTTAGCACTAGGACTCTTCTACTACAGAGCCATGCTGTTGTAATACGTGCAGAATGTAGTTTGGCATTGTTTCAATGAAATACACAAGTTCTTCCCTGAAAAAGTCATTGTCTGGATGGCAGCATATGTTGCTCCTAAATCTGTAGATATAGTTTTTAATAGCATTAATGGAGCCTTTACAGATGTGTAAGCTACCCACACCATGGACTCTTATGATCCCCATACCATCAGAGGTGCAGGCTTTGTATGTGTGCTGATAAAAAGCCGGGTGGTCCCTCTCCTCTTTAGAGTGGAGGACACAGCGTCCATGATTTCCAAAAAGAATGTCAGATTTTGATTCATCAGACAACAGGACAGTTTTCTACTTCACAACCTCATGTCTGTCTTTGGTTTCCTCTTTGCATGGTACAGTTTTAACCTGTATTTGTGGCTGCAGGGACAAACTGTGCTTACAGACAATAGTTTTTAGAAGTGATTTTGAGCCCATGCAGTGATTTCCACCTCAGAGTCATGTGGTACCTGAGGGCCTGAAGAACACCGCCATCTAGTACTGGTTCTGGTCTTTGTCCCTTCTGTACAGAGATGTCTCCAGATTCTCTAAATCTTTGAATGTAATGTACTATAGATGATGAAATCCTCAAAATCTGTATGTAAACATCACAAAACACATGAGCATGATGGTCAACCGAAACAGGCAAATATTTTCTCTGCAATTCACTTTAATAAGTAGATCAATTAATAGTAATAGTTTTTTTTCAACAGAACTAAGGCAAAAATTGCGATATGAGAGCAAAAGTTAAAGGGCATATCAAGTTTTGAGAATGTAAATGTAGCTGTTGTAGGCATTACTGTATTGACGGTAGCAATATTGTTGTCATCTTAGAAAGCAGTAAACAGAGGCCAAGTGCACCAGCTGGGCGTGTACGTCTGGGTGGAACCGTATGTCCCAATTAGAGCGGAAAGTTACCGGCTTAGTTAAGTCCTGTTTATGTTACATCTGGGTGTTGCTTTTAGACCAAGGATCGAGCAGGTTTAGGTTTGTAGAGTCAGACTAGTAGGCCAGTTTCAGATGATAAAACAGAGTAACGGTCACAAAGAAAAACAGGATGGTGGTGCATCTTGTTTACAGGACAGACATTAAAGCAGGAGAGCTCATCTGTGAAAAGACACCGCTAAGTAAGCTGATTTTAAGGTTTAATTCTTAAAGCCCTGTTTGAATTAATTAATTAAAGATCTCTGCCCTAAACTATAGCATGTGTCAGACAGAAAGGAGGCCTCTTGATCGCTCTCAGGATTAGGTGGTTAAAGTCCTTGTTGATAGCTTTTGTTTGTTGGTGTTGTTTTGCAGTGATAAAGTTTTATGTTCGGCATACAACTTTCCAAGTTTCTCTATGTAGATATTTATTAAGTTTGGTTTGTGTTATCCATATCGCCTGCAGAATTTTTTTCATGGGAGAAGTGACAAGGGACTTCCACCAGATCTGTGTCCGGTCTGCCTCCGATCCGCTGCGGCTCTGTGCTCTCTCGTCCGTCAACGCCCACCGGTTACGTTTTTTTCAGAACGCAGCACGGAGCAGGACTGCTGGACATCTGAAGTCATGTGACCGAGGTTGTCCCAAAGTAATTACTGAATCATGGATTCTCCTTCTCCTGTCCTCATCCATGTTGTCTTTATCAGCCTCTGAAAACCTCTGACTTGATGACTCCAGGCCTGCCTCAGCTCAAAATTACATTTTGTTGTTGTAGTTTAGTGAAAAACGATCTAACGATAACACAGTGTTTTATTCTGAAAATTAACCAGATGTTTTCATTTTGTTTTGGTGCCTGACTTCCTGTCCCGCTCCATCTAAATCTGTGCTGGTTGATGCATCATGCTCCGACAAAAATAGACAAGGTTTTGTATCTGATCCGTTGCGCTCCAACCTGCCGGATCATAGACGCAGCCGGAATGCAACGGAACGGATCCAATGGAAGTTAACACATTAACTAGAATAGAAACTTATCAGATCAGGTGCCGTGACGGATCGGAGACGGACTGGACATGGATCTAGTGGAATTTGGCCGTAAGGATAGGAGTGTGTTACATGGTTTTGAGGGTTCATGAAGGTTCATTTGGAAACACATAATAAGACCATTATGAGGCCAGGTTTGGTGTACTCTGTGTTTGTGTCATAGAGTTGGTCATATGGACCCTGTGAAGGTGGTGGCTGACAGGACAATTATGGCCAAGCTGTAATCTCCGATGGACATTTAAAAAAACAATTTTTTTTAATATATATAAATTCTTGTTGAAATTCTTGTACTGTACACCTTTTTTGCTGCTGTAACTCCGTGAATTTCCCCGTTGTGGGACGAATAAAGGAGTATCTTATCTTATCTTATCTAAGACTGACGTTAAAGTTGACACTGACGTAGTTTATGCCCTGCAGGTGCACTGGGCCCCAGGTTTGTAAGCGTGTAAGTGTTGTTGTAAAAGTGTTTTTGTTTTGTCACAACTTTTTTCTCAGCACACATCTGCAACCAACTGAAAACATCTCTGCGGCTCACATTTGGGTCCCGCCCCACCAGTCGAGAACCATGAGTTTAAGTCACGATGCTTCACAATTCTCCTCCACAAACGCTGTTATTGTCTGCTTGTGTGCCGGAAGCCACCTCAGCTTGTTGCCTTTAAACTGATCAAAAAAGTACCATCGAGATGATAAATCAAAGAAGGCTGTTGTATTTTGTTTCTTTCCCTCACAGAAAAGACTACAAATAAGGTCATGAGCCAGGGCCTGAAGGCGTCTCAATCTGCGTCAAACAGTCATGTTGTCAAATGTCTCAGACTTTCCGTCATTTCTAATATTTCTCCACAGAGGATCAATTCTACACGAGACAATTTTGGTATTGTCTTCGAGGCAAAATCTGAGCTCACATGAACTCTGACCAAACAGATAAACAGTAAATCTGCCTTTAGATGAGTCATTTAACAGCATTACTGTTTAGAAACCACACAAAGTAGAAACAGGAGGGTCTTTCTCTAAGCTGGAGCAGACTTATTGAAACCTTCAAACTGTTGAATCCAAAATGGCGCCTGAGTGTTAAGTAATCCTCCTCACATCTGTCAGTGTGGTCGCAGACACTGGTCTCTCCACAGAACAAATCGATTTCTTGCTCTGTGATGGAGAATACAAACGTCCAGCTGACTGCGAGCTCCTCACTGCATCATGGAGGAAGCGCAGGGATGTCAGATGCTCGGCCTTCAAGTACGCAGCGCTCCTCTGCCGTGACTAATGGAGGCTGGATAAAGTTGCTAAGCGGCAGATTAGTTCTAATATGAGGGAGAGCTGCACTGACAGATTCGATCTCCTCTGTGTACAGAAGCAATCAGCAGCAAGTGCAGACACTCGGGGAGTGTGTGAGGCTCAAAGTGGCCTTGTTGTGTGAAAAGAGCCTTGATTTAAGCACACACAAAAACGGTCGTCCAAGAAGAAGACAATTAGGATTTTGGCTTGAATCAGTGAACATTCATTTGCAGCGATCGGATTCCCCTCACTCTTTTATCCTCCTGTTAATTTAGAGGACTTCAAACGGGTCGATGGCACATAATTCAGCCGGAAAAATCAATGTCTGTGGCGTTCCCTTTTGCATGGTACGGACAAGCTCCACCGCCCCATTGATTTTGTTCTATTTTGGGCATTAAGATCCACTTCCCATATTGGCTGGTCAGAGCAGAGCAATTTATCTTGGGGCTAACACAGCCTCAAGCTGCTCTGACACTACCTGAACAAGCTTCTGGAATAGAGATCTGCCGTGTGTGTGTGTGTTCCAGTGTTAGTGTGTGTATGTGTGTGAACAGCCTTGGCGCTCCTCAATGGCAAGCAGATGTAGCTGCCAGCTGAGTCCATTAGTCAGTCGAGCTGAATTAGACCACCGCTGTCCGGCTTCGCTCATTCATCTCACTAATGCGAAGGAGCAGAGAGGTTCTGATGGTGCAGAGGAAGTGGAGTCACATGCAGACAGGAAAGTAAAGATGTTTGAGAGGTGCAACTTTGATGGATACAGAGCACATAATATATACAGAGGGGAAATTAAGTTAAAGGGTCTTTATTTGGGATATACAAACATTTTTACTTCACCAGGTGGTGATGAGGACAGAAGAATGAGGTTAGCCTCAAAGAGAATCTAACAGGAGGTCATGGCATTAGAAAAATTAACGTTATTTATTTGTAAAGGGAGAACTTAAAAAACCATGAGCTGTTAAATTTTGTCTTTGTCCAAAACAGTTCAGAAACATTTCTTGATGTCGTATCAGAGACCGATGGCACAATTCCCCTCGTCACTCCTCTTTCAAACCCCATATGAGGACAATCATCTTTGTTAGGGACCATATTCTTCTGCAAGAGTTTGAGCTTTGACCCTTGGGGAGAAGGTTCAGGGTCCCTCAGACCAGGCTGAACCGCTTTAAACATTCATCCTAACCCCACTAAGATTCAGAAGAACAGGTGATGCAGGATGTGCCAGAGGTCGGTCAATATGTCAATATGTCACTACGTCTCTGCGGTGAGACAGAGTGTATGTATTGTTACTTGGAATATGCTGCCGTCTTTTCTAAGAAGTTTGTATGATTTCTATTCTCTCTAGTTGACAGCCTCCCTCTTACACTGATATCTTTTCATAACATACAGAGCAAAACAAGATTATCAGCGACATGATGGTTGTTAGTTCATACTGAATTTTAATGCTTTCTTAATAAATATTGAGTGATAATCGTCTCTTAACCTGAAGTGTCTCTGTTTGTAGATGAGGAGTTTTTCTTCTTTAGATAATTTTCTTTTGACATGGAGTTTAGTCCTCATGTCTGATAGTCTGATATTGGAGCTGGATTACCAAACAGACGTACGTTTTTGTAATTATTGTTTATGACAGAGAGAAACTCTACAAACAGGGCTTTGCTAGCTTAAAGAGCTAAATGTCTATGACAAATCAATACATGACCTCATTAGTCTGCAACCTAATAAAAGTTGTCTGAACAAAGAAAGTAAGAGAAGATCTTTATTTATTTGTTTGCTTCAACAAATGAGGTACATATTCACCACAGTGCTTGATGGTGCTCATGGGAAATGTAGTCCCAGAAAAACACTACTGATTTCATGCAAGGAGGGCGCCAGAATCAACAATACATGAAAATTACTCACACAGCCTTTGAATTCAAAATGCATTGTTTACTTCACGGTTGTATCCAGAAAATCAGAGGATCATATCTGTTTAACATAAGATTAAAGATATGCAATGATTTTTGAAGATACAAAAGTCAGCATTTGACGGGAAATTAGAATCTTAGGATGATTTAAGCAGCATACAGCGACTTTTTAAACACTTTTTTCTTTAAATTGAGCTCTTTTTGCTGTTGAATTCGTCAGTCTTGTTGGTGACAAGATTTTTCGTGGGTCATTGGGAGGAAGCAGTGTTGATTTTAATCTGTTTTGCAACCAGTTCAAAACTCCTCACAGGAGCTTTAATCACGTGTCACAGAAATGACTCACTCAAAACTGTGAGCCCGTGTTTCTTGTTTTGTCCTTTTATTGTCTCACTTCTCTGTCTGCTTTGGATTTAGAAAGATGTGTCTCATTAGTTGTGAAAAAGTAATGAAGTGCAGGAAAACGAAGAAAGCTGTGATATTTTCATAGCATGAAGCCACCAAAGATGCAGAGTCTAAAGCCTCTAATCTCTAATTTGTCTTTGAGTGATATGTTCCTTCATCACATGGCTTTAAGAGTGAGTGTTGATGATCCAGGATTCAACATAGTCTGCAGCAGTGAGACTTTAGAGCAGAATTTACTGCTGTTTACATCTGACTTGCCAAAAACTACAATGTGCAGCAGATGTAGAAAATGACTGGACCTTATTAAAAATTAAACGTGTTTTTAAGAACTGTGTTATAGAATGAAGGCTTTTGCACACCGAGTCTGTATTTTCCTGAAGCATTTAGTTAAAAGGTTGCACACAGAAACCTTGCACACGCAGTCCGCTGTGTTAATTGTCCTATTCTTTGCGAAGATTCACAGCACAACACATGTTGAAAAAAACTTGATCCACCCACTCCTGCAACCAAGACAAGTGCAAGGAGAGTTTGACGTTCAAAGCATCATTGTCTCAGAGTCTTGTTATGTAAGGCATGGGGTTCCTCAGGGGTTTGTCCTAGGTCCACTGCTGTTCCCATTATACCTGGCACCATTGGGTCACATTTTGCACTCTTGTGGGATAGATTTTCATTGTTATGCAGATGACCTGCAGTTATATATGCAAATTGTTGCAGGAAATGGATCTGCTGCATTGAAACTTGAATACTGTCTGGCTGCTGTTAGAGGCTGGTTGTCGTCAAACTTCCTGCTTCTCAACTCTGCCAAGACTGAAATGATGATTGTCAGCCCAGCAAGACTGAGTCACTTGTATGACGGTTTCACTCTGTCACTTGATGACTGTGCACATTCCAAGTGCAGGGACAGAGTTAAAAATCTTGGTGTAGTGTTTGACCAAACACTCTCTTTTGGCCTTCACATTAAAGAAGTGACAAGAGTGTCCTTTTAAACACCTAAGGAATATCGCCAAGATAAGATCAGTCCTGTCTTTCAGTGATGCTGAGACTCTTATGCATGCATTTATTTCATCGAGGTTGGACTATTGCAATGTTCTTTTGCCAGGTCTGCCCAAGAAAAGTTTGTGAGGTCTGCAGATGGTGCAGAATGCAGCAGCTCGCCTTCTGACCAGGTCGAACAGGTACGAGCACATAACTCCAGTGCTCTCCTCTCTTCCCTGGTTGCCTGTTCACGCCAGAGCAGATTTTGAAGTGTTACTGTTGACTTTTAAATTGTAAATGGCTCTGCACCCTCTTATCTCGCCGACCTGGTGGAATCCATATGTGCCTGCTCGGGCACATCGCTCTCAGGGGACTGGCCTTTTAAGTGTCCCTGAGGTCCGAAAAAAAACCCTTGGTGAGCGGGCCTTTTCTTTCCGTGCACCCACTAATTGTATGGAACAATCTACCTGCTGACATTAGATTAGAATGTTCCATTGATGTATATAAAGCAAAGCTGAAGACCCACCTGTTTAATGTTGTTTACTGCTGATGTTTCTTATGGTGTTGTGTTTCTGTTTATTTGTTTTTAAGCTTTGTAAAGCACTTTGATTAAAAGCTCTCTATAAATAAAATTATTATTATTATTATTATTATTATCCACTTGAGGCTGGCTGCAGGAACACCAGAAACCACATACACACCCATAAAAGAAGACGATCTTTGCAGCAGAAATAAACATGTTTACAGCCTGGTTCAAAAAACGACTTTGGTCTGAAGAGCTAATTTCAATTACAGTGTGCTAATTGACACTGTATGTATGTTTATACCTTAATCTCAGAGATTTTAGAAATATCATTTGAATCTTCTTTCATCTGTCTGTACCTCCAGAAAATACCAGAAGGTATCAGAAAGAGAGACATGTATCTTCTGAAGATTTTTTAAGGCTGCAAGTAAGAAAGCAATAACACAAGGTTGGCTTCAGAAGAACCCGAACACCATTAAACTACTTAAAGACATTATTAACTCTGTTCGCAGTATGGAAAAAATGACTTTTGCTCTTTGCCTTCAAAAGAAGAAGGGGGATAAACTATGGGAAAATGGGATTGCTACAACCACAAAGACTCTTTCTGTTTATCTGAATGCCTTTGTTGTATACTGTACCTGTCTATAATACTTAAGTTTCACTTTATTTTTTACTGATTGTAATGTAATGTACTGGTCCTCACTTGTACAATGTTATGTGTTCATTTAAACAAAAATAAAAATGAAAGTTTAAAAAAAAAAAGATTACCAGTTTTGCCCAAATAAAGACATGACTAACTTGACCGACAGGTGGGAACACTGTAGCTGTTGGTGAGGGTTGGCTTCAAAACAGCGCTTCAGAACAGATGGGTTACATCACGGATACTACGTCCATTATTTATAGCCTATGATGCAGACACGTCGACCAAAGAAGGATGACTGGACTGCAATTGTTAACAAAATATATCCCAAGGAAAAACTCACCTTCTCCATGAGACTACCAGCTGTTGGTATAAAATATTGGAAAATGGAGCACATACATCATTGTTTGTTCTCTTTCCTTTCTTCTGTTTTAACCTGAAATTATAATAAAAAGAAAGTAAAAAAAAACTTTGAAAAAACATGCTGTACTTTCTTACGAAAAACAAACAAACTCAGTCTTCAAAGGCCGCCAGAATCAGTGTGCATGGGGCAAAGAGCAATCGACAAGGTAAGACATCATAAGTGTAGTGAGAGAGTGATGCATGAGAGAAAGACAAACATAAGAAACCCCCTGATGTATCCTTGAAGATAAGAAATATTGTATAATTCAACAGAGGAGAGAGAAACCACGGGCTGAGAGTGCAAATCAATCTTGTGCTTGGAGAGCTGTCAGATGATTTATAGTCATGTGCTCCAACATCAGAAAAAGCAGAAGATAGTGAAGAGAGAAAATAAAACACTTATCAGTGCACTTCAGGTTTTCTTTTTTCGCCTCTCTTGTCACCACCTTGTTTCTCATTTTCACATACTTATGCAACTTGTGTTTCACATCACCCGAAGAAACGTGTGAAAAAGTAGATTTAATTATCAAACAGTGCTTTTGTGAGTCAGAGTGTGATGTTGTGTTTACACCTGTGAAGAGGAGAGAAATAAAACACACAGACACAGGTTTTTTCCACATGAACTGAGGTGTTTTTACTGCATTTCAGTAACAGACAGCCTTATTACACATTGCACTCACAGCGAAGAAGAATACACATCCTCAATGTCAGTGATCAAAGTGAGTCAAAGTGAAGCGGCCTTTGGAGGGAGGGAGTCTGCGAATCATCGGACGCCGGCTCTCTCCGTTTCAAAGAAGCACTCCTAAATGCAGGCATTAAAAGCACCCAGTTGATGCCTTGGCGGGTCAATACAACACACACAATGGGTGTAGATGTGATCGACAAAACTGTGAGGGGGGGGAGAGGAGGGGATGATTCACTGACACAAAATCACTGGAATGAAGAGGGTTTTTTCATTCACTGGAGGACATGCAGTCACGCCCGTACGAAACTTTCTGGACTCTACGGTAAAACTTTACTGGCATCTTTGTGTCGACAGCGGCCCCTTTGCCTCCGCTGCAGGTCGGGTGATGCTCCAGTGATGCTATGCCAGTGTGGGGTTGTGTTAAACGGGGAAAGTTAGACCCTTTAGGAGGCAAAAGGCTCGTCCAACCTTCCCTCCTGGGTTGGTCAACACTTCTACTGATTACTGCTAACACCAGTTTTGTCCTTTTTGTCCACATGAAAAAAACTTTTTCTGTGTTATTTTTCGGTATATGATACTCTTGCAAGTCATACACATCCATATAGATAGATGATATCTTTTTTTTTAATGTCAGCATACAAGGTAAGCTGGGTGACTATATATGAAGACAACAACTACAACTTTCACAGCACTGGCATTGGTTAATTTTAAATACAGTACTCAAGCATTGTTAGATTAATAAAATAACAAAAGAAAAAAATAAGAATAAACGGAAACAGAATACCCCCGAAAATAAGCTACTGTACGCAGGTTTCTCCCCTAAAATGTTTCTTTTGTATTTCAATGGCATGATGTACATATTTGTTTTTAACCATACCAACAGACATTGATCCAAAGGGAAAGTTGTCAAAGCAGTGTTATCACTTTGGATTTCCCTTGATTTCATACAGTACCATGCATCATTCTCATTAGTTTTTGTTTTTGTGACTTTGAATTTGGACTGAAACCATCGATAAACATATTAAGATAGCGTTGTCTTCACATAGACTCAGGTAATGGTGTTTTTAGTCGGTCATTTCTCGGTGCACATCCACCCTATTGCATGTTGACAGGTTTTGCAGGATACAGTGGCAATCGTGGGGGTTGGGGTTAGACGGGTAAGGAGGGGTGTGGAAGGAGTGGGTAGTGGGGTTGTAGGTTATGGGAGATCAGGGTGAGGGGATTTAAGAGGAGGGGATGTCAGGGTTTGTGTATGCCAAAAGGAAAG
This sequence comes from Notolabrus celidotus, assembly GCF_009762535.1. Lineage (NCBI taxonomy): Eukaryota > Metazoa > Chordata > Actinopteri > Labriformes > Labridae > Notolabrus > Notolabrus celidotus. Next base: position 8,251,855 of record NC_048288.1, on the reverse strand, counting down.
GGTTTCGGGGTTGTCAGCTCCTAGACGACAGCCTTTGAATCCTTGCAGACCTGAGTGGTGGTGCCTGAGTTAGTCTGTTTAATGTCCGTCCTCCCTCCCACATGGTTCACTGGTCTGAAAAGACAAATAAAAAACCAAGTCAGGTCAGGTTTGGTCAAGGTCTGAGCTAATGATCAGTCCTGGTGTCGGGGAATTTTCTCTACGTGTTCCCCCGGAAGATATCTTTCAAAATACGATAAACGATTCTCGTAAACTTGGAGAGAAAACGAAAGTGCTGCCCGCTACTCCAGACACTTAAAGAGTCCTTGACCTCAATCTGTTTCACATGAACTGATCAGATGAGCTTCTGGTGTGTGGTTTGTATCAGAGATGACTGTGGAGGTTGTGCTTTGAGGTGTGAACCAAAGAGAAGAAAAGAGGCACATCTTTATTTAGATATGTGTGATTATCAGAATCCTTACGCCCAATGATATGTTATCAAAAGAGTATTGTTGAGTTAATGAGTTGCAGAAACAAAAGGGGAACTACCGTAGTGAGACATGAGTGATTAAATGCTCAGGTGAATGTGTAATTGCAGCCATACTTGCACCTCTCCTCCAGAGTGACGTGCATGAAGCTGTTATTAAGCTCGGCTGTCTTTCCTCTCTTTGTTCCACTCCTCTTTCCCTCTAAAGAAGACACGGAGCTGGAAGAGAACAGCCCTGCCCAAACTATTTTTCCCAGGGCACACCTATTATGAAAATACTCCAGAAATGCTTGATTTCCTCCCTGCTTTCCAAAAAATCCCCCCACCACTTCTTTCCTACTCCACTCTCTGCTGTCGTCCTTCCTCCTTCCTTCCTCATCGTTAAGGAGACATGAGATAAAGAAAGCCCACTTTTCTGTCATGACTGTAATGATAGCAATCATGCAAAATATGGATCCCTGACAGGAGGGTATTGCATGTAAATATAAACGCCTACTGCTGCTTTCCTATGGATGAAAAAATGTGGAGAGGAAATGTTTGGACGTGTGTGTGTGGGCGTTGAGGGAGATGATGATGGGGCAGCCTGCAGCGCTCAGATTTTACAATAAACCAGATTGGCACACATGCACACACGCACATCTGGCTCCCTATCTGATGACACTGTGTCCACCCTGATGAGTCGATTGTTTCAAATCCCCAGTGCTCTGTGTGTTGTTTGGCTGGTGTGATCAGGTCCTACCGTACCTTGATGGGGCCGTCCACCGGGTCCAGTCCCTGCTCCGACAGCTGTTTCAAGGCACTTAGAGCAGCCTGAGAAAGAGAGGGGACAACAGATGGTGGAGTGAGTGAGAGAGCGAGGGAGGGAGAGGAGGGAGAGAGGAAGATTGGGTGGGAGGAGAGTGAGTGTCACCCTTCAGCTGCTTTTCAAATAACACTTACTCTGGGAAACCTGATGCCAGCAGGACACTTTCCCCTCGCCCTGTGTTGTCTTTGGCTCCTCTCCACCCTCTGTTTATCTAACGTTATTGGGTTAACATTTCCACTTTATGTTTTGGCTGCTCTGCATTTTCCTGAGTCAATGTGAGTGACATCTGTATTCTCAGTGACCACAGCTTAATAAATAGCAGCAGGTCTAAAACACTTATAAATCATAAACGGAACGAAACATGCAGAATCATAAGATCTGTGGAGCTCAAAACTCACACCGTGAAACCAGAGGTGAGAAATGTTTGTGTTCATTTTGACTTTGAATTGCATAATGACTTAATTAAACTCAATCTGTGGTGGCAAATGGAAGTAGTTGATGCAGAATGACACTTTCAAGCCTCTTAATGGCAAGAAAATAACTCTGAATAGTCTGCTACATTTAGCTCATAACCACAACCTGTCCTGTGATGCAATCTGATGCCAAGTCAATAAAAACTTCCTGTCTTCCTCCCAGTATTTCACACAGTGCAGCTTCAGTAACTCTCTGTTATTAAGTCTAGATCATTTGATCAGGTCTGCTCATCACACGCCTGATGTGAGGACGGTCTGGACTTCTATCTGCCAGAATACAGAAATCCAGACTTAAAGCTCCTGGGAGGAGACCGGACTGGTTGTGAAACAGTCTGAGATTGATTGCCTGCAACTTATGCAACGGGGGTTGGTGTCAGAGCAGAGGATTGATAGCACACTGAACAGCCTTTCTTTACATTTTCAACACCAGATATTCACAAAGAGTGACACATCTGTCTGTTAGAAGACAGCAGGAGGAGGTTTCTGGTCAGAAAACATTACCTTGGCATGTTGAGAAAGCTGTAAGTTGGACATCTTGACCTACAGGGCGCCAAAATCACACGAACAGAAAGTTCCTAACAGCAGCTTTAAATTTTGTAAAACTAAATCTTAACTTCAAAGCACTGATCTGCTCTTTTAGGGTGATAAAGACAACCAGTGAGCCAAACCTATCACATGTAATCATGTCACAATTAACAAGCACTTCTGAATAAGAGCTGATAAAAGGGGCGCCAAGATGAACGTGTCCATGTGATCTTTAACAGGCTGCAAAGATTAGCAAAGATCTGCATTTTCACATAAAGTAGCACCAACTTAGTTCATTTTGTTTCACATAAGGATGTTTATTTCTGTTTGCTGAGGCAGAAGTTTAACTTCTCCATTTTGTCTGCTCTTCTTTTTACCCTCCGCTGAGCCTGATTCACAAACCTGCCTTGTTTGCGTATCCAATCCATTCCCTCAGACATACGAATGTTCTGAGCAACTTCCTTTGATTCTAGTAAAGACTTATATGGATGCATTTTACTTCATTTGTAATCAGATGACATTTGAATTACAGAACGATGACCCAGCCTCCTTTTTAAAGCATCAACACTTTTCTATGAGAACATGAAACGTGGACTCAAAAATGTGCATGTTGCAGCTTTTTTAGAACGGCGTGTTGTAAACGCAATCCTTAATTTTCTGCAGCTGTGTCAGATTTCGAGGACTGATTGGGATGCCTGTCCACACTGGCTTCTTCAGTCCATCAGTACTTCACAAAGAGGCTCTATAAATAACTTATTGGTGATTTTAAATCAATAAAAGAGAAAATCACTACAAAATACAATAACCCCTAAAGGCTCCACTTCTTATTCAACACATGTGATCCTCCATTGGTGTGAACCAGCCTGGACCCTGAACACTTCATCACTGGTTAATCAGAGGTGAGATAAGGCATTCAGAGCTCTGCTCAGTGGATGAGTGAGATGTGACGACTGGCTGAGTTTCCTCATTAAAGAGCCCACCAACGTTAGGCTGTACGGACTCTGGTTAGTTGTATCAGCGACGTGGGGCCGACAAACTCAACTTCCCTCATGAGAGCATCTCACATGGAGACAGAGATGTCTCCGTGTGAATAACAGTCTGCATCGGGCTCTTATTATCTCAGTATTAATCTGTGATTAATGTTTCCTCTTAAAGCACATCATGTGTGGCGTATAAATATGTCTCTATGGAATGCTACATATAGAAGAGGATGTTGCATAGTTATCTCTGTGCTTGAGCCCAAAATAATATTCAACACATTTAACTTCAGATTATAAGAAACATAAACCAGGAATTATAATTTATGAGCGACAGGTGCAGAGGTCAAAATCTGGTTTCTATCCATCAAACTGAGAAAAAAAATAAATGCTTACAAGTCCTGAAAAATCTGCAACAATATAGCAGGACTGGTTTGAAAAATTGACACTGTTGGGTTATTACTTTCTCCAGAGACTCAGAAATCAACCGGAGCCCCTCCAAGTCTGCAGCAGACAATTTATGGTGCGATGTGTTTTTTTTTCTCTGTGAAGATCCGACAGCCGGCGAGATTTAGAGCGCGAATATACTTACAGAGATTTAAGGTGACAACCCTGTAGAACATGACAGCTGAGGGAATGTTTTAACAATTACACTGTTAATAAACATAAATCACATCAGGCGACTCTTCATATAACGCTTTCTATAAGTCTGCAGAACCATCATGTCCTCTCAAAGCGACCAGGACCGTCCACACATACCGAGGTGGAAAAAGTCATTAAGATAAGACAGAAAACCAACACACAGATGAATCAAGCACAGGTGATCCGGTCCCCTGAACAGCACAGAGGGGTAAAAGTCCATTTCCTCCACTGACCAATAAATTGCAATCACAACCACCTTCCCCATCATGACTCCTTATTTGTTGTGTTTTATCAGTTTGGGACCTTCCTCTCCCTGAGTAAACAGCCAGAGCCCATCTGTTGGAGGGTGGTGGTGGTGGTGGTGGTGGTTGGGGGCCTTGTGAGTGGAGATAAACAGCCATAAATCAGGGGCTTGACGGTGGCAGTGCTGCTGATATACGACGGGCAGGCATGAGGGCTGCAGCAGTGAAGAGCCTAAAGCAAATACTGGCCCTATCTGTGGGAATGGCAGCCAGTGAAATCATTATTTTTCTAATGAGATAAGTCAGCCATCGTTAGAGGCGGCCGCTGCTCTGATGCATCAACACCAGGGGAGTGTGTTTAGTCTGAGGCTGTGACATGCAAGGTGGAGGTGTTCCATCTTGGTTATGGAACAAATAGAGCAGAGAGGATGTGGAGTCATTGTTAAATGGGCGAGTAATGCAGTGGTGGAGGCTTCTTAAATTAGACTGAATTAATTGATCGATTGACCAATCAGAGGCAGAGCTGCCTCCTTAATGTAGGAGTAAAAAAAAATGACGAGAAGTCCTGGACTGGAGTTTCATTTTGTGAGTCAGGTTTTTGTTTTTTAGCTTCATCACTGTTAACAGAAACAAGTCAGGCTGCACACTCCACAAACTCCTCAAAGTTGGTGTTTTACAAGGTTTCCACAAGGGGTCCAATATCACCCAAGCAAAGCTGCCAGGAACCATCAGGGCAACACTTATGAAAACTGTGATAATTGACTGTGTTTTAGTGAAACATGAGATTTATACAGGCCGATGTAGAAGTTTGGTGCAGTGCTGAAATGTAGAACAAAAAAAATGGGGGAGTTGAGTCCAAGAAATATATCCTCAGTTGGCCGATGAAACTCTGATTGGCATACATCCTTATTGTTCCCTGTTGAGAACTTCCCCAACTCTGAGGGCTGGGTTGAGCTAGAATTTGGCTGTATCATCTTTTTTTGGTTATTTATTTTATTTTATTTAACCTTTATTTAACCCGTTGAGATCTCTTTCACAAGGGTGACCTGGCCAAGGGTCAGCAGCGAACGTCATAATAAATATTGCACGAACATGGAACAGATTACAGACAATAAGTTAAAAACAAACAACAATGAAGAAGGTGCAAAGTAGTTCACAGCTAAAGCGTGAAAATTGTGATCACAGATAACAATTTTAAAAACACAGGCGCTGTTCAATGGTCTCTCACTGTCTGTCACTTGAAATAGAGCCAATGGAGCCAGTTTCAAGTCCTTCTGGAGTGTGATCCATGCTGAGGAGGCAGCAAAACTGAAAGCTCTCTCGCGGCTCAGTACGAACATGACATGATAAACTGTGTTCAGAGTCTGCAAACATTTGGCTGAAGCACTCAAACACAACACATCCTCGTAATCAAGCAGAGGCAGAAAGGTTGCAGATACAAGAAGTTTCCTAGCTCTGAGAGAGAAGCAGGACCTACTCCTGAAGGAGTTTGGAGACCAAATCGACAAAGTACTTTGAATGATAGTTCCCGGTTCCCAAGTAGTTCTAGTTTATGACAAGATCTAGAGATTTTCCTCAGGAAGTTACAACATAAATTTGGTTTCTACAGTGTTCAAGACCAATTCAAGCTTCTGCAGACGAGACTGAAAACAAGACACTGACTTTAAAACTCTAAAGTCTGTGTAACCGATGATGAACAGCAGTAAATAATGGTGTCATCAGCATAAAAGTGATACATACCACTTGACAAGTTATCACACAGATTACTGATGCAGATGGGAAATAAATTGGAGCCTAAGACTGAACCCTGGGACACACCCTTTAAGGACACACGGGGCATCACAGTTCAAGGGAAGGTGACTTGTATTTACCACCTTACTGCTTGAGAAGTTTGAATGTTGTAATACGAGCTCCAGTAAATGAAGGATGCACTCCTCCATGAGACAACAAAGGTGCAGTGATGAGGTGTCTGAAGCTACCTGTGATGATCTAACAAGCATGAGTCGGTACTGTGTAATTAAACCTGCTCCTCATTCACCTCTATGACACAGCAGAGGGTGTTGAGGCACGGGGCTACAACAACAAACTGCTGGGTTATCTGACAAAAAGCTCTGAACTACTGCAACATGTTAGGCAGAAAACAGGAACAGGAACATAATTATTCCATTAATACTTTTTAATCAAGTACAAATCCTGTTCTCATAACTCTCACTGTTAATGAATCTGATATCTGAACTCAAACTGTCTTTCCTAAATCATCTTTAATCTTCTAATAAGTACCCATGACAGCACACAGACACCAACTCAACCCCCTCAATTTGCTAAGAAGCATGCACTACAGTCCCCCTCATCAGTCCATCTTCACCCGTCCTTTCCCCACCTCAACATCAGATAACAAATAAGCACTCGCCATTAATCTAAAACCAGGAGCCAACCTGAAGGGCCCATCGGCCACTTCACACATGGGCTCATTCATCGCTCAATCAAGCCGCCTCTAGTTCAAAGGCTTTGACAAACAGTGGTCCAATGTGACATGTCTGAGAAGGATCTGTGATCGTGGCCGAGCTCCTGATGTGGACTGACAAGGGAGGCTCATTTTTCTGGGCCTGCTGCGCTCTTAATGGCTTCACAGACAGAGACTTTGCTTCTGTCAGTGGCCCAGCCAAACAAAGGTCCAGTCCCTCAGGAGTCCCCGGTATCAGCCTGAAGGATCTGATGGATTGTTGGATAACACTGACCCTGACAAATCCGAGCCAGTGTCAGATCTGACTGCTGGACTACAGGGTTCTGGGGAAGCAATTGGCGAAGTATTGGGGGGATTGCTGGGCTGACTGAGGGGTACCATGTGTTCATGGGTAAGACAAGAGGCAAAGAAAATAAAGGTTTGGTTGGAAAGGAACCAGGAAGAAGACAGGAGGCTAAAATCCGATCTCAATCACTTCACCCTCCAGCACCTTTTAGCAGCCATCAAAGACACCAGGGAGGTCCTAATGAAGCGAAGACCTCCAGCACATCATTCAGGCTCACATGCTAGCATCTCTCCACCTCCTACTCTGAATCTTCAGAGACACAGAACAAAGAGAAACCCCAGTTTGTGTGTTCCTTGGCTTTATCAGATCAGATCCTGCCTCTGCTCAGCTGGAGGCCAGATGAAAGCACAGACAGGAGTTTAAGGTTTAACCCAGTGACCCAGTCTTGGTGGTACAGATGGGTATTCCTCTCTTTTCCAGGTTCATACAGTCTTCCAGGGCTTTCTCTGGCTCTGTGTAGTCCAGCTTGATGAGTCAAAGAGTTCTCTTATCTTGGAACCAGGCCAAGAGCAGCAGCAGCATCCTACCTTCGTAATGATCCTGTGCTATTGATCAAGCCTTGAGTTTGGACCCCCACATTAGCCAAGAAAACAAGAGGCTTAAAGAGAGTCGATTTCAGGGTTTCTGGCTTGTCTAGAAAACAGCAACCTCCGACAACAATGAACTAAAGAGGATTCATGGAAACGGAATATGAAAGGCTTCTTTGTACAGTGTTATGTGTGTAAGTTTGGGCTGATGGTCAAAGCCATTGTCTGACTCTTCGTTATGGGCCTCAGTCGTTTACTGGAACATAATTGGGGGATAAGCACATCCCAAACTTGACCGAAACACCAACCATGCCATTGTTTCACAACAACCTCAAGAAAGTTTTCTTCTTAGAAATGGGAGTGTTTTGTATAGATCGTACCCCAAACCCTCTTGTTCTGCAATAACATGCTCTCAGTGACGTCTTAATAACTCTTCAAAGAGTCTGATTAATGTCGAGTGGCTGGTTCGGGGCTGCTGCGAGGCAGGGGGACTCACAACATAAAGGAGACGCGTCATGGCTGCTGATGAGGATGATCTAAGGGACTTCCAGTAGACTAAACAATGACCAGAGTGGATTTCAAACAGGGTGTTATACAGGCTGGACTGGGGATGTTGGAAAAGTGCCCTGCTGCCAGAAAGGTTGTGAAGCAGGATATACTGTTCAGGAGAGGGCTTGTTCTGTTTTCAAAAGGCCACATAAAACCGTGACAGTGCTCCCTCTTTTTACGCTCACTCCCCAAAGCACAAAGAAACATGAGACACCAGGGAAGAGAGAGCCCCTGCCCTCTTTTTTTGTCCCGCGTTGTCATTAACGTGCCACTATGTCACATCTGTCTCTGATGTTCATTAAAGTCTTTTAAGCATTATCTAGTGCAGACTTCTTTTTTCCTTCTGTCATCCTCTCTCAAGCTTCTCCTCATCCCTTGGCCCTCGTTTCATCTGAATTCTTTTCTTTCCCCTCTCCCCACATCAAAACCTTGGACAGGGATCACTGGAGCTTTCCCGGATCACTCATGGGGAACACCTGTGTGTGCATAAGTGCTGCCAGTGTATACTTCTATTTGATAATGCGGTGTGATATGTACATGGATTCTTCGAGTAACTACAGAGAAAATGTATTCAGATCCTCTTACCAAATCTCCTCCTCACTCTCTCTCCAGATTTCACATCCTCTCACCCATCAGACGCACCGATAAAAGAAGCAGTGTGTGCTCGGCAGTGGCCTAGCTGCAGCCTGACATGACGTTAATTCCTCTGAAGTAGCACTTCATATGCACCACTCCGCTTCTTGTGAAACTGTGTGGCAACTGTGAGCACTGAACAGCTGAATAAACTTCTCTCTGAGGATATCTGTTTGATTTCTGCATACTTCTCAGCCTCGTGAATGTGCTGCCACATTACAGCGATCAGAAGTCTTCCCGACAAAAGATAGTGTGTGGGGCTTTTGTGGTCTGAGATGAGCTTGGATAACGGCTGTGGGGCTCCCCAGGGGAGCAAGCCTTCGCTGACATGGGAAGCCATAAATAAGAGCCCGGGGCGCAGCACCATGTCATGCGTCATTTGGGCCGGAGAGGCCTGCTTTATCCCCCTCCCATCACCGAGCTGCTGCAGGATGGCACCTCCTCGGGCGTAATACAAAACATATGGGCAAAGGGCGAGGGGCAGAAGTACCTCAGCATACCTTCCTCCTGTCCTGTCGGAAAAGCTGCTTGGAGAAAAAGCAGATACAGCTGAAGACAGCCTCTATGATAACAGTGCAGCGCCAGAGTGCAACCATCAGACTCTGAGCTGCCTCCTCGCTGATGTTATAACACATCATTATATCACAGGAGGAGAGAAGGCAAACACTGAGCAAGTCCAACTGGTTACACTACAGTATGTGTAACTAGTACTGTACATAAACAATGAATTAAATATGCCCTTTATAAAACTATGATGTAGCTGTAAATGTGCTTCAGAAACCATTTGAATAGTTACAATAGTGCATAATGATATGCAGTACTGTAGATATGTTTTAAATGTCACAGATCCCTGGACTCAGAAGTGCTCATTAAAAAGGAAATGTTACTTTTATACTTGTTTTTGGTGTTAAATGTAATCTTTATTCATAATGTTCACACATGAAACATACTATATATTAATATATATATTCTTTATGAGAGTCTGCTGACATTTAAAAGATTTGTTTCACAAAAACACGTTTCATTTTGCACTCACGCCTCTTCATATAAGTAATGCTTTGTGTGAGAAATGTTCGACTGACAAATGAAGAGTTTCTTCCTGGTGAGCAGATTTAATGGCAGCCAGCTTCACATCAAGTGAAGAAGAATGAGGTGTTAAAATGAATATGTGAGCAGGCTGTAATTAATGTTTTATGGAGCAACACTGCAGATTAGTGGTTGGAGCTTTTAATGATTTCATCTACAAATGACGCAGCATTTCCAATGTTCATTTTGAGAACAGTGACAGAGCACGCAGAGGTTTTACTCTGTGACTTTTCATCTGCGCTAGATTTCATCACCCGACTACGGACTGGAATAAAATGTTGAGTTCACTGTGCTGATTAAAGGATTAGTACAAACTTTCAAGGAGTAATGTCTCCTGAAAAACAACACACCTCTTCAGCATGATGACTTAAATAATGCTTTTGGCTCTGCTGCAGCTCGTGAATGAAATGCGGACATTGGACAGCAGTGAAAAGAAGTTGAGAGATGTGCTTTCTGCCGCTTTCAATAAAGAAGAAAGAGAGAAGACGCTTTTCCAGATCGTCAAGCTGAGACAAGAGGTGGAGGATAAGAGTCCAAGAGTCCAAGAGTCTACGTGATAATTAATACTCATTTTATTGACAACTGCGAAATGTATTCTCAGTGCTACAAACTAGCATACTGCGTGAGACTTACAGCCTTGCTCATATGGCAGAAGTTAAACTGAAAGCTACAGAGGGATGAAGCTGACTGAAAAAGACCCGGCTGTGGATACTGATGTCGTGACTGTTAGGTACAGAGAGGCAGGTTAACATGTAACAGTTTATGTTTTAAAATTCAAGCATAAAATGTGAACAGATTCACATAGAGATAGACAGATTACAAGGCTTACAAGGCTGATTTAAAAAAACAATCAAATAATGTCTGCAGTCTCTGCAGGAAGCCTCGCCACTGTGGCTGCTGTCAATCAATGTTAACGTAGCTGTAAGTGATGACACATTTTCCCCTCCTAAATAATAGCAGATCAAATACATGTATTAAATCCATCTGAAACATGTAACTGGAAGCTAAACATGTATATTAGATGGCAATGTGGTTATAATAATGGATGTGATTATTATTAAATAGTTGAATTTTTAGATGCAAATAAACAACAAAGTGATATCTGCATTGTTTATCAGATATCAGCCAACCTGCTCTCTAATTATCGGCATCAGCTGTTGAAAAGCTGATATTAGTTGACCACTAAATTCATATAGACAAGCTGGTTTCGTCTGTCAAGTAATAAAATGTGTATTTGTTCTTAAATGTACTTCTATTTTTAAATAATGGTGTATTTTTACACACATTTTACCGTTGTCCTATAGTTCTGTATTTATTTTCAGACTAAAAACATGTACAGTACGTTGTCTAATCTCAGTGAAACCAAACACAGTGCAGTAAACACATATCGTTCCTGAACTTTACCTTTTAAAGGGCATTTTGTATTTTAAGGTTAATTAGATATCTGGATGAATTATTAAATGATTGCCTTGCAATATATTATCTACACAGTACAGCTGCTTCAAAAGATAATTGTTATTATGAGCAAAGCACTGCATTGTATCTTTTGATGGTATCATGTGTTATCTGGTGTTTCCCAATCCCCAGGTGTTGTGTCCTTTATTTGTATAATTTTCCCAGATTTTCTGTACACAGAGAAGCATCATCAGAGGCCTGATTGGGTGCGTTGAATGACTGCCATTGTGGTGAGTTCACTGCTGTTTACGGTTTTGGATACGTCAGAGATGAAGGACAGACCCATATATTATAATGGCTTTAAACCCTCTTTGGAACTATTTGCACTCGTGAATAAACAGCTCATCAATCCTTTAAAAGCACAATGAGCAAAAAGAGTACTCGTAAATGTAGACAGAAGCACATTGTAAACAAACGGGATGTAAACAAAAGGATGTGTCTCAGGTATCTTGCCCTCAAACCACAACATAATCTGGGTTTTGAGTCATGAAACTTTGTTGAGATGACACATTGTCTGACCCAGAGGAGAAATTATGACACTTTCACTTTTCGTTCCTTTCATCAGAGACGATGACGCACTTTCATTGAGAAAGAAACTTGCCTCCCACAGAAAGGGGAAGTTACACAGGGGGCCTATCTTTAGACATCCTAAATAGTGCTAACTTATTCCAAGGATGCCGATGCATCAGTGACTAAATGCAGAGATGAGCTATAGGGCATGAAGAATGCATTAGTGATGGGACTACTTCTTCAGAAGACACTGCTTCAAGGCCAGTGAGTCACCAACATGACCACTGACTCAGCTGAAATCCCAAAAGACCGGCCCTTGGATTTTCATGGATTTAACAACCGACTATGCAGAGATCCAACCTGGGGGATGAGACACAGTCTGGGTGGACTCTTTCTCTATGACTCACTCAAAGAGAAAACTATTTCATTCATAACTTATGCTTGACTCGTCATCTAAAGGATTAGACATGCTTCACAAATACCGGACGGTGGAGGAGATAATCAGATTCACTCCCAGGGCTAAAAGCAAAGTAACAGTGGGAGATTTGAGGAAACACCCTTCTGACCTGAGCTGTGTGGTTAAAGTCTGTTTCCATCAGACTCCCCAGTGACTCCAGAGCAGTGTTACATCGCCTCATTTACACCTGCAAAGATCCACCTTTCAATGCCAGAGGGAGAGGCTTCTAATCCCGGACACTTCGACTCAAATTGCCCTGAGGGGGATACAAAAACTCACTGTTGGAAGAAAAGCGAGTCTTCAGGCACTCGCTCTCTTATCAGCCGAGAGATAGAGATCGGTCTCGAGGGGCGTCTCTTTTCTCTCTCTTCTGCTTCCTTTCTTTCCCTCTTTTCTCGATGTCAAAGATCGACAACACGATCCTCTCATTTAATCTACTTTTCATGATCACAAATTCAAACTAACAAACTCAACACTTTCTTATTGAAGAAGTTAAAGTGGGTGAAGGTCTAATTAGAGGCTGGGTGGGGATGCAAATGCGGTGGCTTTGGTTGTTGCCTGAGAGGGAAACATGTCGTTTATTCGCATCATGGAGGCGAGAGGAGCCCACACATGAGGTGGATTCCAAGGTCTTAATCACTCCTGCCATTTGCATAGATAATCAACTTGGTAGAGATACAGCTGTGGACCATGACAATTGCTAGTGAGGATGTCAGCATGGATGTCAAAGAGCATTTGCTGTATGTTATCAGTCGAAAGGAATCCAATTATTTTTCACCCTTGGGTCAGTGGCGAGAGCTAGGATGTTGTTTGTATCGGAAATGGTCTCAACAAACGAGGAGAGCGTGTGATGAGTCATCTGAGCGATATATCATAGATATTAAGACTGCTTGTTGAATTCAATCCACCAGATCAAAAAGGGAAGGAGGAAAGGAGGCTCACATTAAATAGTGATCCAGTAAGCACTTAGTTTTTAGCGTACTGATCATTCACACCAATAAAAAAACATCTGACTGCCAGAGGAGAGCTACAGGTGTGCAGAGGTAAAACAAATAACCTGGGGATGCAGTGAGAGGAAGGGTTGAGGGTGAGGGGAGACCGGCCTCCAGCTGCATGCAATAATCCTTAACCTTCAAGCTCTCTCTCTTTTCTCATGAAGACACAGCAGTGAGTACCAGAGAGTGGACGTCTGGAGGACGAGGACATCCGGTAACAAGAGAGGACGCACAGTCAGACGGCGTTTTACACCTCCTTCCTCTCCTCTCCTCCTCCCTCAGCTCCTCTCTGGGTTCACTTTTAATCACCTTGCTCACACAAGGGACACGCCTGTAAAACCTGTTGCGATGTTTTATAATTTGCTCTGGATCCCCACATGGTTTGTGCCTGTTTTTCATTACCCAGAATGCTCCCTGGGCCTATAAGACGTGGACGGACTTTGTGTCTTGCACCCAAAACCCTGAGAAATACTGTTCCAGCTCCATGTGTGAGCGCTGGATTGAGACCCATCACACCTAAGGGAGCCCCTGAGGTGTTTGGAAAACCCTCCTGTGTTACTATGGAAACTGGCAATGTGTCCAGCAGAGACAGATTATGTTTTCGGCATGTTTACTGAAAACAATAAATTCCAGTATGCTTATATCAAGAGGAAGGTTCTGCTGGTTACATCTCCTCTAACCAGGCAGGGCTCTGTGAGCGCTCTAACCAGCTGAAGATGGAGCCAGGTGGGGAAAGTGAAACATAATGCACACTGAAAACATGTGTGTCAGTGAAACCTTCACATAATGCTATTACAGGGCGAGTTTAAAGTGGTGCGGCTGTCATAAAGTGTTCATAAACAATGAGGACTGATCCCAACAGGAACAGAGCCATGTTGTGGATTTAGACTGCAATCACAGGCGGCTGACGTGATGCACCGACACAGATTGACGTAGGCATGCAAGAAAAAGCAGCATGACATGATCCTCTGCAAATTCAGAGAGCAGAGAAATTAAACCATGCAAGCCACAGTTTCTCTCAGATAGGATACTTTTCTATATTTATTTTTCTTTAAAGCAACAAAAGCGGGCAGCAATCATAAACTGTCTAAATAATGGACGTAGTATCCGTGACGTCACCCATCTGTTCCTGAGTGCTGTTTTGAAGCCAATCATCGGCGGGAGCCATATTGGAAATGTTGAACTCAACCAGACTTAGTGTGAGGTAAAGATGCGGGGTTTGAGACTCCTCGCAGACAGCTATGTGTTCCCACCTGTCAGTCATTACCTTAAATGGGCAAAACTCGTAATCTTAATACCCCCTGAACTGTCCTGTTAGAAAACAATTCACCCCACGTACAGTGTGTGCTGATAGAGAAATTAGCTCCGTAGACCCAAGCCGTTTTTTGAACCAGGCTGTAAACATGTTTATTAATGCTGCAAAGATAGTCTTTTTTTAATGGTGTGTATGTGGTTTCTGGTGTTTCTGCAGCCAGCCTCAAGTGGACGCTCAATGCACTGCAGTTTATAATACTTCTGCATGGGCTCCATATTTTGAGACCGGAGGTTGCCGCTTGAAATGATGGCGGAGGCAGTAGCTCAGTCTGCAGGAGCTCAGGTTAGTGAGAATGGGGCTAGTAGGAGGCAGCAGGTCACTCCACCACCACTACCTACCCTTTAACAAGGAACCAAATCCCCAACAGCCACACCATGATTCTGACATCTCTCCATCAGTGCAAGTAAGCACTAATAAAGTACTTCTTCTCCTTCTAAATATGGACTAAGGATAAAGGAAACCTAATCCTTTCTTTTTTTTCCAAAAAGTGGGCTGTGTACGAATGTATCAGCTCAATGCAAGGAGATTCCTTTATTGTGTTATGGTATTTTGCTCAGAAGATAGCGTTGCAAGAAGTACATGTCGGCTGTGCAAAGCATGCAAGGATACACAGTGAAGTGGACCAGGCTCGCACAGCTGTGTTTTGCAGCCTTTCTATTTCATCAGGTCAAAATCATGCAATCAAAAAACAATGGTTTACAACAACATGTGACCAGCAGAGGTGAATCTTGGCAATTGGTCGTGGGTAGTGGCTCCTCATGACTACGAAAGTTACCGTTAGTTCTGCAGGATTGTAAACTCCATGTGGAAATAAATGGTTCCATAAAGAGCCACACAGCAGCACAGAAACGTTGTTTTCTGCTGTGACTTTTATTCCTGATTTTACAGTAATGCTTGGAGTTAATTTTCGATGTTCAAATTAAAATTCCCCTACGAACAAAATCAAGTATATTAGTGCTGCAGTCTTCCCGCAGTAGCACAGTCAAATGGTTATAACCCATTACCCGTCAGTGATGCAGGCTGAGTGCTTAATCCTCTGTGAGTTTTTACAAGCCACCTCACACATTTTTACAGCACTGCAAACAGACAATAAACACCAGGAAGGCGCTGCGCTTTCACACGTGATTAAGACACCGCTAATTAGATTGCGGACAGTAAAACAGCAAGGAGAATTGTAAAAGAGGGATTAGGGAAAGGCCCGAGCGAGGGATCAGGTACAACCAGCCGACATTTAAGTCGGGACACTGCGGGCAACTGACAAATGAGCGAGCTTGGGTTTCTCATTCCTGCAGCCTTCTCTGTGGTGAAAATGTAAATAGCAGACTTTCTGTGGTTAAAAAAGAGAAGCCCCCCATGTCCAACATCCATCCATCCCTCCATTCTTCTCCTCCCTTTCCCCCTATGCAGCGGTTGGTCCCATGAAACAGAGGTCAGGGTACTAATGGAGGACCTTGTGGCCTTGTGTGCCTCTGGAAACAACCCCCCTATCCCTGCGCTCTTATAAATCAAGCAGGCTTCATTGAGAGTGGCAGAGTCCTCTGATGTCCCAGCCATGTCTCATTTCAAAGTCCTCCTGAAGGCTCACACGGTTCCACGTTTACTCACCGGGCACAGGGGAGATGTGAACGTGGGGGTGAGTGCGGGAGTCAAAGAGAGAGAAACGACAGAGGAATACAAAGCGAATGAAAAAGAATGCGTTTCAGTTCATAGAAATGTAGAGGGAAATAAGGAATAGAGAGACTCCCAGAGGAAAAGAGGGCCTCTAAAACAAATGTTTATTTAGTAACTATGCTACATTACACCTCTCACTTCACAGCAGGAGCAATTAATCACACAATTATGGGAAAGTCATTACCGCATCAGTCTAATTGGATGTGTGCATGTGAGTGGATAGAATGTCTTTCTCTGCTGCACATGTGCGGTTTACACAACACCTACAGAAGCACCATCAAAACACCACGATCCTCCCTTCATGCTAAATTGAACTGTGCTCTGCAGGGTGAATACATGATGAGTGAAATCATGGTGTTCTGGGGTTTTCTGGTACGACTGTTCCTGGTATGCAGTCTTTTTACACAACATATGATGCTGAGAGCAAAATCAGTGACACAGAGAAACTCCTGAGGCCATCAAAAAGAAAGAAAACAACACCTTTCAAAGCTTTCATTCTAATTTCTAAAGACAAACGGGTAGTTCAGGGAGAATAGCAGGAATCCATAGACTGAACTTTGACAGACACCTCAGTAATTATTACGTTGGAGCAGAAGTTCAGCATTTGGAAGACAAAGCAATAAAAAAGGTAAAAATAAGATTAAAACTCTTGGTTTGAAGCAACAGTTTTCTATATATTTTTTTTCTTCATTAGAGTTGTTTGAAACCCTCTTGGCTCTGCTTTGTTATGGTTTAACTACAACACAGCACTTTAAGGTGTCGTGTCCACTGACGTCATTTTTAGTGCTGGCAGCGCCTGTTTTCTATTCAAACCAAAAATGACTCAGCATTTCCATCACGCCACGTCCTCAACGCAAAAAGCATCTCAGCGCTCTGAGGTGCAAACAGTTTAAGTGTTCACCAACCAATCAGAATCAAGAGGGGTAGGGACTTACCCCTCTACATCAGACTACATCTGACTTAACATTTAAAAAAGAACCTGCTCAAAGTGTACATCAATGGACTGGTCTTTGAATTTGGGATGCAGCTTGTTTAGAGCAGTTGTGCAAAGGATTTTATTTATCTATTTATCTTTTGTTTTCATGAATTTGTGTTTTGAGTTTTGGAAGTTGTGTTGGCATCCGCATACAGTATCTCTGCTTATTTAAGAATAACTACAGGTATGTGTAGACATGAGGGTCAACATGATGTGTTACTTTCTGGGTGTGGCTCATGTTTGTTTAATGATGATGTTGTATGTCTGTATGCTGTTTGATGCTAACTGTGTGATGTGATGTGAGGGATGGGTCATGTATATGCTCATTCATTCATTAATAATAACTAAATTTACTACTAAGACTACTTGTACTGCTGGGAATGACCTCTCATACAAACACTGCAGCCCTGAACCTATCCGAACACGCCTAGAGAAGTTGGATGTAAGTTTTCAAGACAGCAAATCAGTTAACTACACATTACATCGACCTTATCATATTGTCTTAAGTACAAATTCCTGGAAATGTCAAATGAAGTCGGTGTGTAAAAAAAGGAAGACATTTCTTGAGGGATTCACATGAAGTGAGTGCGTTGATGGCATTGGATTGTGTGTGGCTGATTTTTGCTCTTTTTCAGATTGCCTGTACTCCTTTTTACTCTTTGTTGATATTGTGAATATGTCTTTATTCGGGCTGTTAAATGATTCATTTTTTAATCTTGGCTTATCCCGGAATTTCTGTAGTTAAAGCTGGGGTTGGTAGTCTCGGAAAACTAGCATGAATATGAGTGTAGCATTCCCTCAGGACTCCGTCTAACCCCTCCCCCTCCTCCCTCGGAGCTCCTCCAAAACGACGCACCCCACCCGCTCACATGCACGAGCGCCGCTGACTTGAGACCATATGATCGTGACTGATTCAAAACCGGTCCTCAAGTTAAAAACACAAAAAAACATGGCTGCTGTTAGTACTCACAACTGTCATGCTAGCATTATCCAGTTGTACTGGTGACACGATATCAGGAGAAAAGCTATAACACATATAAAACTGTAACAGCTCTACTGTTTGTTAAACATGTTCAGTGTAGATGTTCTTAATTCCTACAGTGTTGACAGTTAGTGAAGGTATCAGGAGAGACTTCTGCTTGTCAGAGCCCCCATGGTGAGAGCTTTTTAGACTCTGATCCGGACTACAGTCCTGAGCAAAGCACCTCATTGGGTCAGAGGGGACAGGCCTGAGGTGGAGCAAGAGGGGCAGTCAGTAGAGTCAGGGGAAGCAGAGGCAGGGGACGGGGACTCGGCTCGGAGTGCACGCCGGGGAAATGTACGCGCAGGAGGTGGGGAGAATGGCAGAACGGGATCTGATTGGTTTAAATTTTGTAGACCCAAAAAACGGTGATTGGTTGGTGTTTTCCCAGGTTTACTCTGGCTGTAGATAGCAGCTTTTCTTCACTCTTTTTTAAGAACACATTATGTATTGATTACCATCGGGACATAAAGATCATTTTAACCAGTATAACAAAAAGTGTATCTAAATCTGACTACCAACCCCAGCTTTAATCAGATTTTGAATCATGTCTTTAAAATTCCATTATTTCACATTTCAGAACTGTTTTAAGTCTACATTTACAACAGTAGTGTCTTAATTTGCAAACACAATGAATGCAATTAAATGACCTTTATGATTCCTCATTGTTACATTTATTATTCAATTAAATGCTGCTCTGCTTCACCAGTGTGCTTTCGTGAAACAATTTCCCGATGACATCAGTTTAATAAACTGCACCTGTATGCTTAGCTCGTAGGAGGTAGCTCAAACTTGGAGTACTTCAGTAATATTTTAATCCAGTTAGACACAAAGTACAGATGACCTTTGATTTGTCAACTGAGCCAGAGGTTTTTTTTAAAGTGAGCTGGTCCGTTTAAAAGCACAATGGTGTCCTTATTTTCATTATGAAAGCAGCAGGAAGTAGGAAGATTCTGCAGTGTCGCAACTACAGTGTGTCATAAGGGACAAAATAGAATGCAATTAAAAAGGAAAAAAGGCCTTCATTTCAAACCTTAATCATATTTTGGCAGCTTAACTACAGTCTTAGAAAAAACAAACAAAAAACAAAATACCAAAAACATTTTAATAATTTTCAGATCTTAATATTGTGATTGATGCATTATCCCTTACAGCCCTTGTCTGTGTTACAATGAGTCCAGAGGGATCCTGTAGCATGTTGAAAACAGATTCCCTGGTCTGACGACATCTCACAATAAGACGTAGGTGATTTGTCTTTTTCTAGTTTTCATAAACTTATCTTAGTGTTGATTTTATCTTTCTTTATCTATTAGAGTATCACAGGAAACATTTTTGTCTGACAAATATGAAAATATCCAAACCAAAATAAAGGGACTTAACATTGGAATTACAAAACAAAGCCAAAATCATTTCATGTAATTTTCAGCTGCCAACCAGAGCCTCTTAAAATCGTTATAAAACATCAGTATTTTACAGCCGTGTTTACAGTGTGCCACACAATTTCTTCATTAGTAACAGTTTCCAAGAAATCAGCAGAGACTCCATAAAATCACTGCAATATAAATAACTAAATAAAGACGACATAAAGAAATAAAAAGTGTCACTTTGCCTCCTGTTTATCCTTCAAGAGGACATAACTTACAATTGAATACACTATGAGATCCATAAACTCATCGGATCTGAGAGTAGGAGTTACATAATCTGTCAGAATCTAATCAGGATAAATGCTTCCTAAATGACTGCTGGGAGGATCGCCTTGAGCAAAGACAGGCTTTTGCAAAGCCAGTGAAGACATGCAAGAGGAGATCTGATCTCTCTTTTAAATAATTGCCATGCATCTCCCGTCTCATTAGCTGCTGCTGCCTCTCACACTCACGCGACACAGTGTGGTTTGTTTAATCTTTCCTATCTCCTTTAAATGCAAAGGGTAGGGGTGAGATTTGCGTGTAAAACAGAATACAAGCTGTCACTTGTGACTTTATTTACAGAAAAGATTTGGGAGATCAGGGGGATACTGTTATGAGGCAGGCAGGCAGACACACACATACACACACACAGTATTTACTTAAACTGCAGGAGTGTGTGACACCTCTGTCGCAACTGACGTTAACCCCCGACGTGGCTGTTGTTTTGAGTGTTTCAAAATGTCTGCAGTTTGAGGCCTGAGAATGCGTTAACATCCAGATGAGAGGACGCTGGCTGTAGAAGGAGGGGGCGAGGAGGAGAGGGGCGCTCAGACAGACAGAAAAACATTCCCCAGTCGCTACGCTCATCTCCATAACTCAGGTCACAGCCACTGAGACCCGATCCTAACGTGGGACATTAACGACCCGACTCCCACCACAGGGAGCATTGTTACCTCTCATCATTTAGAGCCCAATACATGGCGACCATGTAAGAAAATCTCCTCTTTTTGCCTGGCAGGTTGCACATGGGGTCAGAAAAATCACTCAAAGGAGAGCCGAGCCCTGAACGCCCACAGACCTGTTTGCAAAACTACGTAAAATGATGACTTGTGATTTGCAAAGATAAACTGTAATCCTGTGGTATACGATGGAAATAAAAAACAACTTTCACAAACAAATATCACCTAAGCGTGTGGAGGATGTGATTTCATGTAGTCAGGAAAGCAGCACAAGGGTCTTAAAACAATCAACAATAAAGGTTATTGTTCAGAGTGTTGTTCTATGTAGATGTGTGGTTGTTTTAAAGCCCCTGAGGTGTGCCTCAAATTACTGTCAGAGTGTGATTTGCTTTTGGAGTGCTCTATGATGATTAATCCTTAGATGTTTTTAACCACAAGACATGTGTCATGGATCAAGTTAAAGGGCCTGAGATCCAGAGCTCGTCCTTGGAGAAGTTGCACAGAAGATGTTTGGCACATGGCGCAACTCTCTGGGAGAGGGATGAGACTGAGATCAGCAGTGTTAGTTTAGAGGTTTTTGTTTTATCTACTGTATGCTGCATGTCTGATGGTGTGATGCAGGAGGCTGTGAAGCTCTGTGCAGTTTATTAAAACGTCTGCATGAAGCTGATTGTGAAACAAACTCATGTTAACCTTTGCACAGAGAAAAAAAAACACTAGCTGTGTTGGTTTGTGGAAAAGGTGTTTTCTCCACAGGTGACATACCTCACACGTTGTCACCGGCAGATTGCAGAGCAGAGGAGAAAGATGAAATACCCGTCCCTTATCTCGGGGACCTTTTCAGCGAGGCGGGCTATCACTCAGTATCAAATGACATTAAGCTAATGAGCCAGAGATGATACACAGAGCAGTAGGAAGGTAGGTGGCGAATTAGCAGCCCTGCTCGCTCATTCCTCCCACAGGGGGTGATGAGTGAAGGGAGGTGTGATTGGTTTAGAGGCCACGCCAAATTTGTGTGTGTGGGAAATCACACACGGAGCCTAACAGCACTGGAGCTCGCAAGGCCACTGCCAAAACATCTTGCTCCTCTTAGCATGGAGGTGATAATGAATGTAACACCTTTGGTTGCCTTAAAGTAATCACCTTAGTCTGACAGGTCCATAAAACAGCAGGTAGAGAACAATGACATCAATACAGATTTAAATAATGCTGAAGAGATAATGTATTTACTGCCTGCCTTAATAAAACCAAGTTATCTGCACTACACAAAAAAACAATAGTAATAATGTTTGTCATAAGAGAGAACATTTAACATCAACTGTGAAACGCATCTTTGCATTTTTATCCTTTCAGGTGCATCACATCTTAATTCAGCATTCAGAGAAACTCCAGGTTATTCAGTCTTTTTAATCTATGTTGGCAGGTAGTCCGACTATATATCATTCTCAGCATATAAATCAGTGCCTGACAATTTTACACATCTCTGACATCCACCAAGTGTCAAGTTACTTTCTTGCACATACTTTCCAAACACATCCGAACAGTCTGGAGTGCAGACGTAGGCATTTCTGCTTTGTTTTCACAAGGTTACAGCTGAATTTATTATCTGTTATCGTCTGGTTAGCCAGCGCTCATGGGTAAACACTTTTTCTTGTTAGAGAAGCCAGCTTAATCATTCTTTATAAGAATATGATTAATCATGCATAGTGATAGTGATACAGCTGCATGGTGTGGACTGCACAGCGTAGTCCACAAGCTGAAGGTTATACAGGCCTGAACAGTACAGTTCAGTTTCTTGTATCATGTAAAGTCTGATGTAAACCAGAGCATGACAAGAGTCCAGTGTTGGGTACCATCTTCATTTTATTGATTCAGATTCAGATCAGATTTTAGATTTTTTAAGTTATATTTTTGGGGCTTTTACGCCATCATTTGAAGAAGAAAGGACAGTGGATAGAGGAAGAAACTGGGAGAGAGCAGGGGAATGACATGCGGGGAGAGGGGCTGCAGGCTTGAATCCAAACCAAGCCGCCTGCTACAGTTGTGCTCATAAGTTTACATACCCTGCCAGAATTTGTGATTTTTTTGGCCATTTTTCAGAGAATATGAATGATAGGAGAAAAACTTTTTTTTCACCCATGGTTAGCAGTTGGGTGGGCAAATTTTTAATCAAACAACTGTGTTTACTGTTTTTATATCATAAAGACAACAGAAACTACTCAAGAAACCATAAATTCTGCCACGACTTAACCATCAGACCATGCCTGCGCCCCTGTTCTTTTTTCAGTCTTGTTTCGGATTGCATTGTTTTGGAAAGTGAAAACATAACCAATACTTAAAGAACAACTAAGAGGCTAGTGGGTCAAGCGGATTGGGACCCCATCAGGGTGAGCAGGACCCTGATGCAACAGGGGATCTTGTCTCACCCTGAAAAAAACAAACTGAAGGGCCCAAACCAAACGTCCACTCTGAGTCACGTGACTCTAAGTTTGAGTGTTAAGTGCTGACCTGCTGTCGTATCATGAGTGCTTTGATTCAGGCATTATGCATTTTCAGTGAGTCCCCATTTCTGCAGACATTCATTTTTGAAACTTGGTGATGTGAAGGACGCCTTTGTCCAGCATCTCCTCCACCAATTGCAAAAATACTGTTCACATATAGAAGTTTGAAAGACTATCAAAAGACGTTTATCAAACAAGTAGTGATGCATGCAAATTTCCAACCAAGCAGCAACCTCCAGCCGCAAGAATTGAAGCCAATGCAAAAGTGTTAAAAACTGCAGTTTTTCAAGTGTCTGTTTGAGGCTGGCTCCGGAAGTACCAGAAACCACATACACACAAATTCAAACAAGACAATCTTTACAGCAGAAATAAACATGTTTACATCCTGGTACAAAACACGAGTGTAGTCTGGATAGCTCATTTCTCTATCCACACACACTGTACGGGGGTGAATTTTTTCATAACAAGGCTATTTCGAAGATATTAAGATTCTGAGTTTTCCAGTATGAGAGGCACAGCTGACTTGATTAACAGGCAGGAACACTGTATCTGTTGGCTAGGAGGCTCAAAGCCCGCCTCTTTACTGCGACAGAAGTTAGGTTGACTTCAGCATTTCCAATATGGTTCCCACCGACAATTGGGTTTAAAACAGCGAGCAGGAGCAGATGGGTGACGTCACAGATACTACGTCCATTATTTATACAGTCCATGTCTGCAATATGTAGTTAATCACTTTTGTGGTTATTTATTGCGTTATGTAATTTTTTAAAGTTTACAGTGGTTGTGTTTTTCATTTTCAAAGGATTGACTTTAATGTTGTTTCTGACTTTGATAGTTTGCTAAAATAAGTAACACTTTAATGTAAGACACAATCAGCATTTTCCCCTTATTTATTGGTGCATCTTGTTTCCAAACCACATGGCCTGATATGTAGAGAGCCAGTTATGCTGCCTGTTTCATGTAAGCACTGAAGATAGTACGTTTTTGCAGAACTTACACTTAATTCTTGTACCACTGTATATATATATATCCATACATTGCACCTATAAATGAGTGTTAAAATGTTAAAGCTTGCTTCTGCAGCCTTCAGGTCAGTCTGATAGCACCTAATTCATACTTGTTGCATTGAAACCAGAATGAAAATGATATTGGATCTGTCTCATTAAGACTGCTTTGGGGCTTTTGTGTAGAAGTGGATTGGATGGTTATTCAGACATCAACATGGTATACTGCAATCATAGTAATGTTAACAATAGCACATCTTTAAGGGACTTTGATGTAGTGTTATAAACCAAAGCTCATGAATCCCTGTATTAGACATCAAACATGTCAGCCTCTCTCAGTCGGTTGCATACATTCATTTTAAGTTAAATACAGTTTAAAGTGTTTGCATGTGACCGTAACAGCATCTGTGCGTGTTCATTACCACACTATGTCAGCCCTTAATAGACATGCTAATGTTCCAAGGGGCCACTTGAAGCCATCAACACTTCCCTTAATGGGCAAGTTCATGTGTATTCTCTCCCTGATGGTCACTGCTTCCTCTGGAGTGCAATGAGGAAGAATATTCACTTCCATCGGCCATTTTTTTGTCCTCGTCAATCTCACATTCCCCCACTCAATCAATTTCTCTCCACTGCCCCCATTCCTTCTTTCTTTCCCTCTTGGAATCATTTACCCCCTCTTCCTTCTCCTCCTCCATCATTCTTTCACTACTTCTCTCCCCTCCCGTCACACTCTAATCTCCTGGGTCTGAAAGGTGTTTCCTGAGGAGGGCATGCGAGGAAGACAGGCTGGAGTGATGGATTGCTCCTTGGATGCTTCACTTTGTCTTTTCTTCAGGGCCGGGAACAGCGTGAGTTTGGGTAAGGAGAGCGTCAGAGCTCTGAGGGGTCTGACAGTGCAAGTGCTGGATGAGGTGGCAGTGGTGAGGTAGCATAATTGCAATATGAGTCCTATGACACAAGATATGATACGATATGGCATGATACGATACAATACGATATGATACGATATGACATGATACGATACAGTAGGACATAATACAATATGACATGATATAATACGATAAGATACGATACCACATGATACGATAGGACTTAATACGACTTTATAACGACATGATAAGATTCCATACAATAAGACTCAACATGGTACGATACAATACGATACGATAATAAAGTGGAATAGGTGCCATATAATACGAGACAACACAACACAACAGCATACGATACCAAAACATACCATACTATACTATAAGGCAGCATTAGGTGCGATAAGATAGAATAGGATTTGGTGGGATTAGGTGGAATATGGTGTAAGCCTTTATGTTATGATACAATGAGAGACGATAAAAAATGCTACTGTGCAATAAAATAGGATCTGATTGTTGTGAAATGACCTGATACGTGGGATATGGTGGGATACTGGAGGATATGATACAATACAGAGGGATATGATACGATGAGATACCATATGATACAACATGATATGGTGGGATACAGTGGAATACTTTCGGATACAGTGGGATATGATGAAATACTTTATGATTTATGATAAAATAGGACACGATATGACGGTATATGATATGATGAGATATGATACAAAATGCTACTGTGCGATACAATATGATCTGATACGATACAGTGTTCTACTGTATGGTCTGGTTTGATACAATACACTTTATTATCCCCTTTGTGAAATCCAGGTCACAAGCAGTTTTCCAGAAATGCACACCTTGTTCGACTCTGATCTTAAATAATCACATTTTCAGTTCATTTATGTTACCTTCATTTCTCAACTATGGACTAAAGCAGTAAATCCTTAAGGTCAGAACAGATGACCCAAATTTAACCTTCAGTATACCACACATGTAAACTGACCACTTGGACTAATAGCTGCAGGTATGACATATTTTCTTATAAACTTGAGACATGAATTGACGTTCATACCAGGTAAACAAAGATGTCAGAAAAATCTGTATCTAAGTCTCCCATGATGTAAATGTAGCTTGTGGTATTTCCCTCAGTAAATAATTGAATACAACAATGAACATAATGGTACTCATTCTCAATTTGATTAATAAATGTTATCTAATTTACTCTAATCTAATATTTGGGATCCCAAAATAACTTTGTGGAACACATGGGCTTTTGGCTTGTTTTTCTTCGACCTGACCCACATTCTTCTTCAGATGAAAGTGTAAATGAAAGGACAAAACTATGGGTGAACATCTGCTACACAACTGACCAAAACCCTTTGGTTTGTGTATCTGACTTGTTTTAGTGATGCCTGAGTTCTTACATACAATTCTGGCAAACCAATTTCTTAAATGTCAGAAACTAAAATAAGAAATGTTTGCTCCGAATTCATCAAACACGTTCTGTGCATGTCAGTGCAGATTACGTCACTCTCCCCTGTTTTCTCCACATACAGTGATTTAGGATGCGTCCAGGTGCTGTGTTTGGTTACACAACACTGGCACATAAAGAGGAGACAGACGAGACAGATAAGAAGGGAGGAGAGCTTGTCCAACAGCTGCCTGCCTGGTTGGGTAACACTCCTGCTGGACCCCCTGAGAGGAGCTCAGCCTTGGGTAACGTCTGTGCCCCCAGTCGGGAAGGAAGACTTCAAACACAAAAACCCGTACAACCTCCCGCCCCTCTGCAACTCCCTCTCCTGCTGTTCTGCTGAGCTCCACAGGGGATCTGTGAAGAACTTCCCGCAGTCACCACGGCATGAATCAGTTTCATCTTGCCACCACCTTCTCCTGGCGCCAAATTTTTTTTTTCTACTATAATCAAACTTGGAGTGAAGGCAGGAATGTGGGCAAAATGTAAATAGATGTCCTCATTATCCCTCCTTCCAGCACTGTTCCTTGATTCTTTGTTTCCTCAGCTGGCAGCAGAAACACAAATACCAGGGACAAGGTCAGATGACCAATTAATTTAGTGGAACTGTCCAGTGTTTTGTTTTTGCAGGGAGGGTTGGGTAACATAATTGCATGGTAATCAAGCATGTGACCAAACTTAGTTTTGATTAGGTTATGTTAGCCCCTTCAAAGCCATTACAAAAGGAAAGTAAAAAAATATCTGAGTTAATGGTAGAGTTAATGAGATATCAAAAACAGTATTGGTGCGAATACCAGCTGTGTTACCAATATCAATCTAAGTGCCGATGAGAGTATTGGTATCAATACAAGTGTAAGTACCAATACATGAAACAATATAAAAATCAGTTTCTGTAGCAATGCAGGTATCGGAACCAAGAACAGAATCAGTTCCAAGATCAATATCAATACAAATATCAATATCTATACCAGTACTAGCAAAACAGTATTGGTACAAATACCAGGATTGGAACCAATAACAGTAACAATTTGAATACCAGAATCAGTACCAATACCAGTCTCTGCACCAGCACCAATACCACAACCTGTATTGGTGCCAATATTTGTTTTGGTACCAATACCAGTACAGAAGCACCATCAGTACTGATAGCAATAACACTATCAGTTCCAATACCAGTATCTGTACCAACCACTGATGCCACAAACAATACAGGGGGAATATTGGTTTTGGTTCCAATACCAGCACAGTACCGCCATCAATATTGATACCAACACCAGTGTCAATGTCAATACCAGTTTGGTGCCACTACTAGTATTAAAACCAGTTTCTGTAGCAATGCTAGTAATTGGAACCAATAATGGAATGAATAACAGAAACAGTACCAAGATCAATAATCACAAAAGTATCAAAACCTATACCTGAGGGGTATACTACGAAGCCGGATTTGCGGTTATCGAGGTAACTTCAGGGTTATCTCTGGATCTTCTGTACTACGAAGGTGGTTCACTCCTTACCAGGGTAGATAATCATGGTTACTCATGCTGAACTCCTAACCTGCTCCGGAGCAGGTTATGCTCAGGATCAGAGATCAGTTTGTAGTAAACTCCGCCCACTGAGCAATCAGCTCGCTCGATCACGGAGCTCTGTGAGCTGATCGCGAGGGGAGGGGGGAGAACTGCGGTCAAGCCTGCAGTGGAGAAGAGATGGGCAGGACACTTTGTCTACCTGTATGATTTTATATATAAAATACTGATGGCAGTTATTGGTTATCTTTCCTGACAGCATACTTAAACAGAGACTGAAGTCAGATTATTCAGATGAAGTTGTTTTACTGCATTAAATATAAAACTGAGCGTGCTTATCACTTTGAATCATGTTCTCATTTTTATTAGTCCTTTAACCACAGCGCTCAGTTTGATACCGTCAGGACTGCAGCTGAAATATTACGTCTAAAACTTACACACACGACGCAAGATTCAATCAGAGAGAGAGAGATCACTGTCAGAGAATAAACAGAGTTATTATAGTCAGATATATCTAATGCTGAATAAACAGAGTTATTATAGTCAGATATATCTAATGATCAATAAACAGAGTTATTATAGTCAGATATATCTAATGATCAATAAACAGAGTTATTATAGTCAGATATATCTAATGATCAATAAACAGAGTTATTATAGTCAGATATATCTAATGATCAATAAACAGAGTTATTATAGTCAGATCTATCTAATGATGAATAAACAGTTATTATAGTCGGATATATCTTCACTAATGATGAGAACTAAAACGTAATTTGCACATTCAAACAGTTTTTGTCTGATCTTTCAGTTCTTCCTTCATGTTTTCAACTCAGCTGTGTTTAAGTTAATCTGGATTATGTGTTTAACTTCTTCATATTTTTCTAATATCAGTGCAGTGTTTGAACTTCATTTCGATGTGCTGATGGCAGACTGTCCGTGACTGTGATTGGTGACATGTTGTCTTCTCCGCCCCATTCATGTGAACGCGCTCAGGGTTATTCTAGATTGACTCATCATGTTGATAACCAGCTTCGTGTGACAGTTTAGCGCGATCTCTTTTGTCAGGTTCGGTGAAGCTGGATACCACTTTTTTAAGCAGCACCAGTACTGAAACCAATTACAGTAACATAAGGCATACCAGTATCTATACTAGTACTAGAGGTGTTGACAAAACCAATATTAGTACCAATTCCGTAACCAGTATGTGTGCCAATATTGATATGACATCAATACCAGTACAGGACAGGACAGTACCACCATCAATATTGATACAAATACCAGTATCAGTATCAGTATCGTACAGATAGTAGCGCCAGTACCATCTGAACACCAATATCTTTATTGGAACAGCCCTTAACCAGTATTGATTTCAGTTACAACGCTGCTTAAAATGCATTATCAGGCTTGACAAGCATGCCGGTCCATGCACTGACACATTGTTACTAATTAGCCCCAACAAATCAAATTGTCTTTGGGTAATTCATTTCATTTTATTTTAATCATAGAAAACAGCACAGTGATGCTGGCAGAGAGGGTTAAGCTAATGAAAGCTAGCTAAATGTCAGGTATCTGAACCTCCACAGTTGTAGCCTTTTATAGTCAGGCTAACCTTTGCTTGGCTCCAAAAACTAGAAAGAGCAGAGGAACAAAGAATACCTGGGAGGCTCAGCACAATCACAAGAAGTCGACTTAGAAAAAAATAATCCCAAAAAGTAGGCCTCATTACCTGAAAGCCTGTCTAAAACACATATTAATCCTGATAAACTATGTCTACCACGTCGTATCAAATCAGCCAAAACGTTCTCTTGCTGCAGGAAACCCAAGCAGCCACAGCTGACAATCTGGGAGACAGGGCCCCAAGGACCCGGCTGGCTCAGCTGAGGACATAACTGCACGCGAAGCAAACCCCGCACGCACACGCACGTCCACACAAACACACACAAGGAGTGTGGTGGCAGACAACAGTCACCCTGTCATCTTCGATTGCGGACCGCTCATGTTGGACCAGCAACACCTCACATACAGCTCAGTGGGCCAAGGCCCCCCTGGTGTCTTACTGCCGCCACAGAGAGACTGCCAGAGAGTTACTTCAGCTCTGTAGAACAAACACAGGAATCAGCCTGTCCAGAGAGCATGTAGACATGTCAGAAAAAAGTCTCAATAACTCAGAGCCATGGTCTTTAATTCACTCTTTAACTTACAGATATCTATTGAGTGAGTGCAGATTCAACTCAGCATACTGACAATACCCTCAGAGAGTTTATTCAGACAGCAAGGCTGAAAGTTTGCGGTCATAAGTAGGTCATGGTTGTGAGTTTGACGTCGCTACTAATAAAAGGTCACCTAAAAATAAACCTGCAGTTTAAAATTGAATTTTTAACCATGAGACAGACTAAACATTTAGAAAAAGCAGAGTTCTTCCTGTCATGGATGTTTTTGAAATTTAAAATCCAAAAATAGTTACGAGCCAAAATGGAGAGCATGTTGACAAACATCTCTCTCTCCCGGCGCTGCTGCAGCCTGCGGGCTAACATGTGTCTGGCAGATGGCACAGAGTGGATGGCACATAAGGTCAGAGGGAGCACTCAGCTGTATATCTCTCACACATACAGGCCCTCCAGGAATGTCTACAAAAGGCCAAGGATTATGGCACCTAAACATTGTTTATGTGTAGGTGCTTCTGTGTGTGTGTGTGTGTGTGTGTGTGTGTGTGTGTGTGTGTGTGTGTGTGTGTGTGTGTGTGTGTGTGTGTGTGTGTGTGTGTATGACTTGCTGATAAAGAGCAGAACATTGTAAAGCATACACCGACAACAGCACTGCTCTCCATCATTGCAGTTTACTGTCCAGCAGAAGGCTAAATTAAGGATCAACTCTCGGATCACAAACTCTGGATGTGAGACAGGTTATTCACTTCACTGCTCACATGTGATGTGGTTCATTGAAGATACACAGCTCCATGGATGTGCAGACTCAGTGGTTATGTATGAAATTGGCACATGGTTGACATGGTAAGTGTGCATGTTCCTAATTTTGAGCCTAGCTTTGCTCCTGTTACCCCAAAATGTACTATGTTTATCCTCAAGTTCGATTTAAACCTCCAGATAATAGTTATCATCTAAAGTAACCAAAGTTTATGTTTCAGGTACTCTGTATTAAGTTTATACTTCTGCGTTGACTCTATGACTTAGTGGCCGACGTGGTCGTGAGCACTACATACTTGTGCATCTTTTGTCAGTGTCGCACTGCAATACTCCGCCTAAACGCTTGTAGAAAGTGGGATTTCTATACTGGTCAGATCGCCTGTTTGTGGTCCCACTAAGTTTTCTGCTTGTTTGTGCACAGTGAACTATGGAGACTCCAAGCGTTATATTGGAGATACATGTTGGCATTGATAACACAGCAATTATTACCAAGGAGAAAAGACAGGAGTCGTCAGAGGAGATGCCAATTCTGGAAATGTAGTAAATGCAGGAAATAGGACGTTTCACAGCAGACCAATCACAGGGCTGCGTCGTGTCAACGTGTAGTTACATTTTGGAGGAGTTGCACTTCAGGCTACATGAGTTGGAACAGGGCTATGTAGCACTACAGCATAGGCTATGGCATCCATTCACAGAGAAGTATAAACCAGGCTCAAGACATAAACCAAAAGCATCCAGGTTACTAATAATGTGACACTGGAAAAATATGCAAATCACTATAAATTCTAACAACCGGAGACAGTGAGATCTTTCTTTGTGTTTTAAAGGATTTTTATTAACTCTAAGAACACTGTTATCTGTAAAGATTGGAACAGGAACAAAAGCACTTTATTTAATCACAGATAGAAGCCTCCATTTCAGCAGTTCCTCACCTGAGGCATACGAGGTGAAACAATTATCATATGTAATGTTTTATGTCCTTCAGTGATGTCAAGTTATGCCCTCATGCCCTCACTTTTCTTCAGGTGCTACCTCAGCCATTTTACCAGCCTACATCTGCATGTTTGTGGCATCACATACTGCCCTGTAGCTGTATCCATTGTTTGAACAAAACACAAGCCATATCCGGAGAAGCCCGGATCATAAAGCGAGGGTTATCACTGACCCATTAATCCTGTACTGCTGCAAGTTTATTAAACTCTGTGCAACCCTGCTTTAACTCTGTGTCATCGAAGAGTATGGCATGAATGAAAACATGTCGACTGCATATATTGCCCTCTAGTGATTCACCTTTTGACTTTTGCACACCTGCCAAAACGAGCAACACATTGTAGGCTTGAAAGTCAGTACAATCAGAATCTTTCAAAATTCATGACTTGAGGTGTTCAATGTCTCTCCAAATATGGGTAAAAGTGTGCAACCTTTTTCCCAGTTTGGCTCTGATTACAGTTTGAATATGAAATAAAATGACAACAGTAGCAGAGTGCACACTAACAAAAGGAACAATAAAAACAATGATAAAATGTTGAAGATATTCATCACAAAAATCTAGAAACAAACAGAGGAAAGGATTGCTCTTTGGCGTGAATGATGACCAAACTGTCCTTATACATGAGCTTCTCTAAATTCAGGTTTATCCTCTTCACTTGACGGTGTCACAAAGAGCTCAAGTGCTGATTTGATGTCTTGGACATGGCTGACAGACTATCAAGAGGGGTCTGAGACCTTTTTTGAAGACATCAGCAGCACTAAGTCTACTGTGTCATTCAAACGGGGAGTGGGACCATGATAACTTTCCACTTTTGGACAGCAATGTGTCTGCTGGCGAAGAGAGACAACAGGAGGGTGACACTTTCCTGATCAAATGTCTGTGACAGGATAACCAGAGGTCATTTTTAACTGAGATAGCACACAAAAGAAAACAAAGAGCAACGAGAGAGGGAGTTCAGGAGGCTACTTTGTTAACCTTTTTACGTTTGCTCCTCCTCTGAACTGTCAGCGTCCCTTCAGGAACCATATGTCCCAACCCCCACCTCATGGGAAATATCAAAGTTCTCCTTGATATCACGGCCTGGTTTACCTGACCTTAAACCTCCAAGACCGAGCAGATAACATAGCAGGGGATTCCTAGAGATTCATACCAGTCATCACAGATTTAGATATGAGGGTAAAAAAACAGAGACGTGCTCCTAAGCCAAGAGCTCTGCTGCTCCCTCTTATCAGATGAACAGTGTCTAACTGCACAGATCAAAGTGGAAGGTGTGTTTGAGAGTGTGCATGGGTGCCAAGGTCAACAGGTGGTACAGAAAACATGTGGATCTGACTGTAAAGACGAGATACCAGAGGGCCCAATAAATCTCCTGTATTGACTCACAGGTATCTCTGCTGGTCCTGTAAGTGTGTCAATAACGCTCCCATCCTCACAGGCTCTAGTGTCCACCGTCCACAACATGTGTGACCCCCTGAGGCCTACTTTGTTCAGCAAGTGTTGGGGTTTGGGGGCTTCTGAGTGTGACCCCTTATTGTTAGGTGCTCCCTTTGTGGCCGTGCTCCTCACTGTACTGAGAACAGAAAAAGAAAGGCCCTCTCTAACAGTCGGTCATGCCCCAGTGCTCCTGGCAACAACAGGTCCTGAGGACGCAAACCTGCCTGCCCTATATTGGCTTGGCTCTCAGCTAGCTGTGGCGACACTAGCCCCCTGTCAGCTGTCCCATTCAGGGCCCGGACGGCTCTTTATTAAAGCTTTGAAGACCGCTGAATAAAAGGGGCGTCCTATGTTTAGATGATAGAATGTAAGCAACTGGTTTTCTGCTTGGGCAACACAAGACAAAGAGCCTCCTTCTGAATACGGCGAGTGTGTGAGAAAACCAGGGGGGCAGGGGGGAGCGCCAAAAGGAGTGGAGGTGCTGCTTCTGATTTTAAGATGGGGTTAACTTTGATGGATTGAAAATCAAAACTGGTGTCTGTGTGTTGGTTTAAGACGGGCCTGTCAGGATAAGTACAGAAAAATGATATCACAGGTGCTTCTGACGCCCTCATGATGTATTTACAGCAACAGAGCAGAGGCTTCTCTGTTAGTCAAAGGCCATAATATGCCCTACATACAGTGCACCGTATAAGCTGCTCCTCACTTCACCATGATCAGCAGGATGTAAAGAGCAGACATGTGGGCATATCTGTTCAAAGAGAACCTGCAGGGGAATAAACTGCAGCATTTAATGACTCAGTGACTTTATGTTCCTCAAATATTTTGAATGACTTTTGATGAATTAAAGGAGCCGTTTTTATTTATTTTAATTATTTTCCACATTGTAGATTAATACTGAAGACATCAAAACTATGAAATAATCTGGTTTTGCAATAATCTGGATTACAACAGTAGTCAAATAGAGCATTGTGTACTAACTCTCTGAACAACACAACTGATGGTCTCAAACACATTAAGAAGGCAAGTCATTCTACAAATGAACTCTTGACAAGGCTCATGTTAATTAGAAACCATTCCAGGAGACCACTTCATGAAGCAGACTGAGAGAATACCAAGAGTGTGCAAAGCTGGCATGAAGGAAAAAGGGGGCTACTTTACAGAATCTAAATTATAAAACAAATTCTGCTTTGTTTAACACTTTTTTGTTCATTCAATAATTTCATCTATGTTCTTTCACAGTTTTGATGTCATCAGTATTAATCTACAGTGTTTACAATTATTAAAATAAATTAAAACCTTTGAATGAGAAGCTGTTACCAAACTTTTGACTTGTAGTGTAAATACATAGCTCTCCTCATCAATGTATCAAGAACACTGTTTATTATAATGCATCCCAGTGCTCCACCATCATCACCATTATTGGGCGGCATGAGTTGCTGCCATAGAAGGCCTGCTGCTGTGGACGTTCCTGACTCCAGCTGCAACAGTTACTACAACTACTACTATCCGTCTCATCATTATCATCTCTCTCTCTTCATCTCCCTCTATCCCTCTCTCCAACCCAGTCTCAGCAGATGTGTGTCTAACATGAGTCTGGTCCTGTTGGAGGTTTCTGCCTGTTAAAGGAAGTTTGTCCTTGCCACTGTAACTTGCTAAATGCTGCAAAGTGCTCTGCTCATGGTGGATTAAGATGAGATCAGACTGAGTCCTGTCTGTAAGATGGGACTGGATCTTATCCTGTCTTGATGTTGGGTCTTTATTAATAATATAACATAGAGTACGGTCTAGACCTGCTCTGTCTGGAGATAACGTTTGTTGTGATTTGGTGCTATATAAATAAAGATTAATTGATTGATTGACTATTTGACTGATTGATTGATTGATTGATTAGATTAGATTAGATGAGACAGGAGGTCATATTGTTATGGCTGATTGTGCAGATATATAACTATTATTAATGTTATATAACACAAAATTACATGGGCTGTTATATTTCTACTCAAGTTATCACAAGTCCTGGATCCTGAAAATCTCTCTAGGTGGGATTCTTCGATACAGTATTTACATTAGATGCTTATTCTAAGTTCATCCACGTTTACTATTGTGCTCTCTTACTGTTTATCCAGCTGTGTGAAATAATTCTGATTGAATTAAACCCCAAACAATGATGATTACTTCTCAGCAATAAAAGTGACATCAGGGAGGACCTGATAGAACACGATTTAATCCACATAAAGAATTCTGTCACATTCCCCCTCTGCCTGTTGACACTGTGGTAAAAACGTTAGTGTGGTCTCAGGCTGGTCTTGAGAGTGGAGAAATAATGAAAGTTAGCAGGCACAGATGTGAGAGCAGCCTGAGGAGCTACTGGACCCCAATCATCTCTGAGAGGGAGAAATGGAGCAACATCGTTTCCTGTGATCCAGAGCTGGAGAGAGCATCTTTAAGCTGCTGATCTCTACAAAATCACTGAAACCAGAAGAGGTAGAGATAACAACAATGTTCAAAGCTGAGACGTTTGACTCATTTATGTTTAAAGGTGAGTCAACGTCAAAGAGAAGAAGGAAAGCCGAATGAGGACAGAAATGTCAACATCACAGAGACAGATGAAAAATAAGCAAGATCGTGTTTGAACTCGACCGTGAATTCAAATGTTCAGTTTAATGTTAATCATCCCACATGGAGGCTGATAATAATCTGATACCATAGAGGCGTTACCGATAGTGGAATTCGATCTAAGTTGTAGAAATAAATCATCTTTAAATGAATATTTGGTGTCAGCTTGTTTGTGTGTGTGATGGCCAGGTACAAGCGAGATAATGAACAGAGAGCAGGTGAGTTCAAGGTGAGAAATGGTGAGGAAATGCACAACATAAGTATATGATTTATTATATTCCAGAACTTCTAAAGTTGCTGATGTTTTGTATCATCAAAGTTGCGATGGGTCACCCACTGCAACCAACATAAACATTATGTAAGTGACGGATGTGCCAACCCTCAAACTGTGTGAGATCTGTGCAGCCAGCTTCGTGCAGCAGTCATCTGTTTATTATCTGTCTTAACCCAAGCTTTCTCTCTCATCTTTAATCTGTAATATTTTATCTTCAAGAACTATCTTCTACAAGTATTTGTACTTGTAAAAGTTGTGACACGCACCCTCCTCTCATAAACCCACATGTACACACACACACACATATATATATACCTGGTCATGGCTGGCTTGGAGGGTGCTCCCGGTGCCGTGGAAAGTCATTTGCACAGGGGAGAGGGTCAGATAGGTCACGAAATCCTTACCGCTCTGGGCATCGCTGTACTGCACCTG
This sequence comes from Notolabrus celidotus, assembly GCF_009762535.1. Classification (NCBI taxonomy): domain Eukaryota; kingdom Metazoa; phylum Chordata; class Actinopteri; order Labriformes; family Labridae; genus Notolabrus; species Notolabrus celidotus. The sequence continues at coordinate 8,215,307 of NC_048288.1, read as the reverse complement.
GAGCAGAGGGCAAAGGTGGGAAAACTGAGTTACCCCATAAAGTAAATACAGGAAAAGATCAGTCAAAGCACAAAAGACAAGTGAACTGAAGCATCTCCAGTTTGCAGTGGGAAGTGGTCGGCTGGAGAGTCAATCTTGCATGTCTAATTGCCACCACAGAGCATTTGTGGACAATTACCCCACACCACACAGAGATGGCAGTGGAAAGGATGAACGTAAGAATGTGTGTGTGTGTGTGTGTGTGTGTGTGTGTGTGTGTGTGTGTGTGTGTGTGTGTGTGTGTGTGTGTGTGTGTGTGTGTGTGTGTGTGTGTGTGTGTGCGTGTGTACAACTGGAGGGGGGCATCTGAGGGGGTGGCGATGACATCACTGGGCGACCCCTCATCATTGAGAGGTTAACACTGCAGGCATTCCTAAAAGCTGTGCAATCAGGACTGTTATGACATGATGCTCCTCTGGGACAGGCTGCTCCTCTGATCCAAGGGCTCTGGTAACGCTGCCTGCTTGTCTGCCCTACTTCTCACTGGCTCTTGCTCCGTGCACGCGTATGTATTTGCATGTGTATGTCTTGAGTGCGTGTGCATGTGTTGGCCTGGCCTACTTATGCCCAGGACAGCTGCAGGCATCTTGATGAACGGCACAAATAGCTGACAGAACTAAGAGAGGAGATAGATTTGATTGATGCAGAGAGACAAAGGACGAAGCATCAGTTCAAAACGCCCCGCTCTGATGCAGATACCAGTCTCTTAAACACCTCTACCATCACCTGAAATACAGTACCTGTGTCAGTATGAACACCAGTCTAAACACCAATCTGATACAGAACATGTTACCTTAAAGTGCAACTTCAACAAGATGTGACGTAGCATAATGGAGTCCCCGTTAATGTTCAACATCATAAATATGGTTCTAAACGCCAGTGTTGACAGTAAAGAGGAAGAAAATGTAATTTCATGAGTATACGGTGGACCACAAGCTTTTAACTATGTTAGAAGTTAAAGAGAGCAGGAAGAGGACAGGATCAGGACAAATAACATCCACAGGAGATGTGAAGTTGAGGAGCCAGGTGACTTTGCATCAACACATAGAGGTAGAAATACCAGTACTGAAACTGGTAAAGAAGAGGCAAGCAGGTCAATGCAACAATTTGACACCATAACGTATCGGGCTTGGATGTAGAGCTGGGCAATATTGAAAAAGATGTTATCACGATAACATTTTTCATATCAGTCGATATCGATAATTGTCACGATAAATATAAAATCATTCTTTCATTTCAATTTAAAGGCAGATTTTTGCACCTGAGTGAAAGTTGAAGATACCAAACCGTTTGTTGGCTTGTGTCTGGGATTTAGTTTTCTGTTTTGACGGTGCTAACAGGAAGCAGGTCTTTTGTGTAAGATGAGATTTTAGTGAAGTTTTTGTTTGTAGAGTCATATTCTTCTTTAATGTTGTTTGGCAACTTGGTTTACATTAGCATCTTCTCCTTTAGGGGGTGTATTAGCAGGTTCAAATATATAAATCTTTTATCGAACATTTGATATATTTATATCAAGAAAAATTACATCACGATAATTATTGTTATCAAATTATTGCCCAGTCTTACTTGGATGATTTCGCTTGTTTTTCTGTTTGCAGCTCCACAACAGTCGCCCAATCAGCAAGTTACATCATGCTGCCACCATTGTTTTAAATTGCTTCAATCGCCGTCTTAGAACTCGGTACTGACCATTTGCTGACAGTCATTCTCCAGTCTTTGTTTTATTTTATTTATTTTAATGGTAAATGGATTTGTACTTATCAAGTGCTTTTCTAATCTTTCTGACCACTCAAAGCACTTTTACACTACTCGTCACATTCACCCATTCATACCCATTCACTCACTGATGGCAGAGGCTGCTATGTAGTGAGGGACCATCAGTATTAGCTAATCTCATTTGTACACATTCACACACTCTAAACAACAGAGGGAGCAATTTGGGGTTCAGTGTCTTGATCAAGGACACTTTGGCATGTGACTGCTGGAGCTGGGATCGAACCGCCAACCTTCCGATTGATAGACGACCGACTTTGCCCACTGAGCCACAGCTGCCCCTGTGTGGCTCGTGGTGATCCAAAAAGGCAACTGGATGTGTTTGACGTTTTTGAGAGGAAGTGTACATTAAACCTCAAAGCCATCAGACATGGTGAGAAGATATCTTAATTTTCTATTCACGTTGAATTAAATTTTTTTTATAAATGTATAAATACCAATCTTATGCATAAATCTTTCTTTCTCTTTTTTGCAGCTCACTGCACTGAAGTACGTTCATGTCTGTCTGTGTTTCATTACATACATGGTGGTTATTGATTCGTCTGTTGTTTTTTGTCGGACGTTTAAGATCAGAACATTCTTGTAATCAGCAGAAAATGTGTGTTACATCACACAAAAAGTCTCCGTGTGTGCATGTACCCACACACACACACCTACACACAGGCCCAGCAGTATATGATCTGTGACTGAAAGCTTCCAGAGCAAGGTGTGTGTGTCTCTTTCTCCTCTCTGAATGAGTTATGATCATATGTGGAAAAGAGTGTGTGCTGCAGCCGGCCAGACACATCGATGTCTGCCCACTAAGAAGCAGCTCTTTCATAACCTACGCACACGGGAGATATGAACACGTGCATGAAAAGATATGCACATATATGCACATACAGACATGCACGTGCACACACACTCACACACACCTGCTTCTGAGGAGATGGGCCCACAGCGATAAATTGTGGAATGCTATCTGTTATGTGTATGAATGATGAATGTAGTAAAGTGAGCCGTGGAAAAAGCCTTCTCTGACAAGTTAATCCCTAATAAATTCTCCAGACTTCGACATTAAGGAGAAAGAAAGAAAGAAGAGTGGAAAAAAACTAAGTGGGGTCTTTTTCGGGGGAGAGATTATAATTGTTTGGAAACAGGAACTTACTCCAGATGTTTCAAAACACGTAAAAGTATCTGGAAACAAAACTGATTCTATAGTTTTCAGAATGTGTGAAGGAGTGCAGGATGGACTTTGTGCTGTGGAGGGGAGAACCAGATCTGAATCTCGTGTGATTGTCTGATACGCTGGCTCGTTGAGGCTGCACAGAGGCCTGTGATTGGTGATGTATTGTGTAATCACGGTGTCTGATCGGAGGGCACTCTTGTTCGGTTCATCTATCGCGAGCTGTCAGGACCCCAGCCGACGGTGAGGCCCATTGATGGTGCAGGAGGAAACAGACGCTCTCTCTCAGCCACACAAAGGAAAGAGAGATCTGGTTGAATATATCAGATTTCCAATAGTTTCAAACTTCTCCCATTGTCTGAGAGTGTGGATTCACAGCAGTGTTTGTTAAGTTGATGGAAATTCAAGTTACTAAGTATTTTTGACCGTGAGAGTTCAGTATATCTATTCAATATAGCTGATGTAACAAAAACAACAACATTATAGATAATAGAAATAACAACATTTAGTAGCTTTAAAACCTTTACAGGAACAACGTTTGTGGAGAGAGAAACTGATTGATCAGGGAGTAAACTATCAAAGCTATGACGATCCTCCTTAAAGGTACAGTGAGGAGCTTTCACACTGATGTTTTTATACGACCTAAAAACACAAACAAGACCATCAGCAACAAGATTTATTCATTATTATTGTAATTATGTTTGCCCGACACTGCTGTCAAGGGGTCACTGTCAGACAAAGAGATTCACTTCTGATGCGGTGACAGATTGTGTTTACATTTTCCAGACACGTCTACACGGACAATATCCCTTCATTCTGATTGATATCTGTTCAAGTGTTTACAAGGCGTGTGATTTAATCAGTTTGGTGTTTACATGCATCTACAGATTTCATCAGAACAGCTGTGTGACACCAGCAAAAGAGATGTTATTGTGGCTCTACCCCCTCTCCTTTTCAGGTCTAAGCACAGAAATAGACATTTTCCTTTGATCAGCTCCCCGTCCTGAAGATGGATATCTACCGTCTATTCAGGGGAGTGGTTGCTGTTAATTTGCTGGTCTTAATCCATCAACATGTCCATATTGTGTAATTCCTACAAAGCGTTGTGTTATTTTAAGTTCTTTGAGTGTTTCTACCAAGCGGCAACCTCCGGCCGTGAGAATTGCAGCTGATGTGGAAGTGTTAAAAACTGCAGTTCATCGAGTGTCCGCCTGAGGCTGGCTCTGGAAGTACCGGAAACCACATACACACAAATTCAAAAAAGACGATCTTTACAGCAGAAATAAACATGTTTACAGCCTGGTACAAAAGACTAGCTTTCAAATGTCTGGAAACACCTGCAAACCTTAATTTCCCATCAGCCTCAACCTTACATTGTAATGTTTTAAATACATTAGCATGCTATAATGCTAAATCAAGATGGTTAGAGTTACACCTGTCTAACATCAACATGTAGTAACGGTAACACCAAGCCTTACAGTGTGATGATGCTAGTACTCAGTTCGTAGAGCTGTTAGCATAACTCTCGACTCTTATTCTTGTTTCCTTTTGTGCTAAAGTGCATCTTCATCAGCCTCTTTAAGACCTTGAGCCGGATCTGGAAAACCACTGTCTTCGGTCTCTAATATGAATTGATATATCGCATGCGACTTCTATAAACAAGACCTGCTCCAGCCATCAGCCAAACTCAGGATAAAACAACACATTTGGCCTATCACCAAAAGTGACGTGGAGGTCTTACTCTGTTGGTGGCTTGTTGATGAAATAGTCAAAGTTCTGATTATTGAGGAGATCTTCCAGCAACTCTGACCTGCAGGCAGGAAAGAAAGTTGCCTGATGCGCGAGCATCAAAGAACATCGAGGCATCATCTCATTTGCCATGATTTGGCAGAAACGGAAATAACGAGCATCTCGAAAACAAACCGTCTATCCTCCCATCCAGGCCGTCTGTTTTGAGTGCCTGTTTGTATGCATCTGTGAGTGCATGCATTCTAAACAGGCCGAACTAATCATCCCAGGTCCCCGCTCAGAAAACAGCCTCTAATCCACTTCCTTTACAGACAAAGGAGCGGGAGAGTTACGCAAGGCCTGCGATTGATCGGCGGCACTAATGTGGAACGACCTTTGACATCTGGCTTCTAAAGCTCGATGGCTCGTCTTCAAATGCTCCTCTTCATTCGAACAAACATGAACATGCACAAACTAAAAAGCAATCAGACTCGTAGCACTCATGCAGCCATGCTCAAATTTATGTTGCGTGCACAATTATGTATGTGCACACCCAAAACAGAACAAACAAATAAACAATGGACAAAAATGCAAATGGCACTCTGGAGCTCTGGGACTGTGTTACGCAATGCTGCCAAGGTAACAGAAAAAACAAATACGTATTAAGTATGTTGTCATGTTATTCAAGTAAAAGCCACGAGCACTTCAAGACTTAGAGCTTGATTCCCGACTAAACGTGGTGCTGGCTGCGGAGAGTCAAGGAGCACGGGAATAACTTTGATTTGACTAAAATAAACACGGCCTCTCAGCCCAGGAATGCTGTCATTGTTGGTGAGAAGCAATTAGAGGTCCAGGCTGAGCCACTTCAGTGGGAACTTCAGGGGTCAAGAGTGTTTAAAGCACACTGTTAATATACCTCTAACTTCTCCTAATGGCAGGAGGTTAAGGGCAAACAAAGCTGCTACTCCAAAACTCTGAGAGCGCTTTGCCCCAATCAGCAGGGAACACTTACGTGAATGTGAATGAGGAAAGTTCTAAGTAAGGCAACTCTTTATTTAGAACTTCATAGATTTTCAAGAGAAAGGCATGTTTAAAGACATAAAACAAAGACCTGCACATTCTAAAGTCATCCTTTAAATCAGAGACTCTATTGTGTCAACAAAAACACAAAGAAAGAACAAAGGTTAATGGATTGTGCTTATTTAACGCTTATACATTCACACAAACATTCGTACACGGGTGGCAAGGGACACGTTAATCCAATATTTTCTGACAAAACTTTTTGAATCTGAGAGAAGTCTGTCATTCTGAGAGATCAGAAGATCTCAGTCATTCCAACAAGTGTGGAACTAAATGTGCACAAAGATCCTGCAGAAATCATGTTTAAAATGACACTAAATGACACAGCTAATGTTTGCATGGTAGTGTAGAGGACAGACTGCATCAGTCTCACCTGCTCACTCTCTCCTTCTTCTCAACACTCAGGTATTTCAGCAGGTGTGCACTGAATTTAGGAAGCAGCTGATCCTTTCTTCCAGGAACACACTTTGTTTGGTGTGAGTTACATCAGGTCAAAAACAACAATAAGGTGACTTCTTGATTGAAAGCTGCAGAGCGCTACGTACATTGTGCTGTGTTTGAATCTGAGTTTGAGAGATAACGCCATCCATCTGTCTGCTCAGTGTCTGAACAAAGCTCCAGTGGTGCAAGCTAATGCCAGCATACTAGCGCTTTATAATAACACCATGTTAACTAAGCAGTTTGATTAGCATTAGCCGATGAATGCTAACTTTAAGCAAACTAAACTATTGCTAACAAACGCTCTGGGTTTCTGTCAGGAGGTCGTTTCTTGGTGCTGAACAAGAGACTTCACTGTTTAAGGAGAAACTGATCCAGTGATAGATACAGACAGAAGAATGAACGTTAAAACGATTGGTAAGAGCACGATGTGACCGATTCTTTTAAGATGCAGACAGCAAGAAGGTTTCAACCTCAGCGGAGTAAAATGTTGGGTTCTGTGTCCTGCCTAAGGACTCTTCAACATGTGAACTACAAGAGCTGAGATCGAACCGTCAACCTTACTCTGAAGAGAAAACCGGCCACTGAGCCAAGTGTAAACTGATAAACCAAAAGATATCTTCATACTTTTTAAGACTGAACACTTTGTTTTGAGTTCTACTGTCTATTACCACTGGTTGTACACTGCAAGCTACATTGCAGAAATGCTGATCCTCAGGTGGGGCCCTTTTTGTCGTTCCAAAGCCGAGGTCTCAAATCCAAAGGGGATCAAGCTTTCTCCATCAGAGCCCCGCAGAGTCAGTGACATCTTTTAAAGATTTGCTTTTGAGTGACTTCATCCTTTTAACTGATTTTTATTTATATTTATTTATTCTATTTAACAAATAAATTGTTTTTTATTTCATTTTATTATTTTTTGTTTTTAATTATTTCTTTCTTCATTTGTTATTTTAATGTTCTTAATCTATCTTTTTTATTTTCTCTGATGTGATGTCATCTTCTTAAATCCTTTTTATGTCCTTTCATGCCTTTATTTATTTACTTATTTAATTTTTTTGAAAAAACACTGGACCAATAAATCATTGTTATACTGTCTCATCACTTCATTCAGTTTAATTTGTGATTATTCTTTTGAACTTTTTGTGCTGTATTTTGTTTTTGAATCGATAGAATTTGTTCTCTCTCTGTTAAAAGTTTATTTTGTCATTTGAATCCTGCCATGTTTTTTATGTCAAAGCACTTAGTTAACATTTGCTTTTAATGGTGCTATATAAATAAAGTTAGGTGTAAATTAGTTTATATTGATTGGTCATTATTCACTACACAAAAGGGATTTATTCTGTTAGAATCAGTTCTAGATTTTGTTTTTCCTCCCTCTGCCACTGCTCACTGACGATGACTGGCTACAGATGATAAGACGATTGAAGCTCTATTTCATGGCAGTGATGTAAAGAAGTAAGTCTGGAGCTTTGTGTTATGAGGGACTCTTTCTTTGCGGGAGCAGAAACATTTTTAAGTTGGTCTTTTGGTGGATGTTGGGGAGCTCTGTGGATTAGTTTACCTTCAGACAGATCCAGGCTAGCTGTGTCCACAGCTACCAATGTTTAATATAACAAGTGTGGGACTGCTGTAATAAAGCTAACTGTTTGGATTTCAAACAAAGCGCCATGTTAACACACCCTCCACCTCCCCATCTCCTCACTCTGGGCCTGTGCTGGCACCCAGCTGCTATTACTGCTTAGTGTTGAGAATAACATGAAATATGATCAATCCTATCAGACTACAGAGAACAAAGGCACGCTAAACAGATTATGCTGCATATTCAAATTTGCAATTTGCTGTGCTGGCACTTCAGGGTATTTGATTTAAGGGTTTGCAAATGGGCTTGATTGTGGTGAAAGAACATCATCACTCAGTTTTGCCAAACACACACAGACACAGACACACGCACCGACACGCACACAGAGGGCCACCATGTAAGCAAAGAGACTGCGCGCTGAGCCAGCACAGCATTCACGGCCTGATTTATACCACCGACAAAACTTGTTTTCGAAGATCGCTCTTCACACAAATATGCCGCAGAGCACAGCTGGAAGCCATCACCCTGCCGCAGAAATCAAACTTGGTGGGATTAGCCATCCCGAAATGTATTTTCTAAAGCAAATCCTTGAGTAAACAGAGAGTAGAGGAATGAGACGATGACATGGAAGTTGGAAACAAACTGTTGAAGTCTTTGAACGTTTCTTCAAAATCAGCCGTTTGATGTTGATACAGAGAGATGAGAGTCAGCCACGGAGATCAGGAGAGAACTGAAAAAAAGGATAAGGGGGAGAAAATAGAGTGCCAGGCAGGGTGGAAGGTGTAGTCGGCACCATTTGAAGTGGTTTTCTGACACAGCCAAAGAAGGAAGCGGAGAGAGGGAGAAGAGCAAACAACCAGAATGTGTGAGAAATCCTGGGAACTGTGTTGCATAGATTTCAACACCAGCCACCCGCCAAGGATAGTGTTTTCATTAACACAGGATTTCCAACATAGAAGTTGTGATTCCAGCACGGCGAAGAGTGTTGGCCCTCCCTTTTCTCTAAATCCATCTCCAGAGTTAAGCCCGTCACGGGGAGATAACATAACTCAGCTGATTGCTATCTCTGCTGTCTTATTGCGTTTGGGTTTAGCAGGTGGACTGAGCTGATAGATACAGTAGATACCATTCAACTCTCCCAGACACAACCTGGATTGTCAGAGTACAGTATCCTGACCTTTGACGGCCACGTGCAGGAGGATATTAAGAATTTCTGTAACGCTGCAATATCCGGTGTCATTAAAAGTTAACATCTGACCTGTGTAAAAGTCTGATGAGTCATGTTTTACTACTTCTCACGGTGCACCTTTAATTTCACACTCTGTACATGTCAGCCACACAAACATGTAAAAAAAACAATAAAACTAATCTATGATGTTATGCTTCATGCAGGTCATCAAGACACGATTGGCTGCTCTCGATCTCCACCACAATACACAAAGTGGTTCTGTCATATTTTCCATTTACACGAACAGAACAACCTCAAGAGGGGTGTAATTCCTGCTTCATGCTGGTGCTACATTCACTGAACCTGCCAGTTACTCAGGAATATGGCTTGTTGTATTAGTTGCAAGAAAAATAATGAGATGCATGCTTACTGTTCTGTGTCACTGTTTTTAAGCACTTATGCTTTAACAGTGTTCATCTATATATAGAAGAGAAGCCAAACTTGGAGTGACGGCATCCAATTCATCCGCCAAATCAGGCGTTTTTTATAGAGGACATGGTTCAGAGTGAGAACTCTTAAGAGGTTAAATAAAACATTTTTCCTCTCACGAATAAAAAGTTAATTTGATTTGAAATAAAAGGCGATGTCTCTCAAATTTATACACACATGGGTTTTGCTGTAACAGTCGAGCTTAAAGCTCCATGATTCAGGTTTTCACATGGCAGCGTCCTTTTTGTATTCCTGTTTACAAGAAATGACTGTGAGGCTCTTTGATCCCAGCATGAATTGTAGCTGCGTAATATACAAACGCAAACATATAAGAGAAGAATGGGGAGCAATAGAGAGAGAAATTGGACGAGATGCACATGTAATGGCCTGTAAATCTTTTCAGAGTGTATGAGTCGGGATAAGAAGTGCAACGAATACAAAATCAGCAATCGGGATTGGCTGAGAAAATTGCAAAGAGTCTAAGCTGCTGATACTGATTTCTGCAGACTGGTCATCCAGCACCAGGATTTCCAGCAATGGGCTCATGGCTGGCTGTACACTCTGCTATTGCAAGTTTCTTGAAGTTTGCCAAATTCACCGGGGTGATGTTAATGTTAAAGGTGACATATGCTCTTTTTCATCGAAAATATATTGGTCTAAGAGGTCCCCAAAACATGTCTTTGAAGTTTATGCTAAAAAAATAACACTTTGAAATCAGATTTTTGCATGTCTGAAAAACCCTCTTTTTCAGCCCTGCTGAGAACAGGCTGTTTTCTGTGTCTGTGCCTTTAAATGAGAATGAGCTCTCTGACCACGCCCCCTCAGGAAGTGGATGTGCCCTTGGCTGTCCAGCACGTTGATGTGCTAATGTTTACATGTTAGCTGAATATACACGGCTGCTCAAAGACCCGCTTTACTTCAACCCTCTGAATTTGATCCAGAATCTGATCCTGACAGAGAGGCGCCGGCAGCAGGACCTTTCTGAAGGATTGGTCACAGATTTAGTGTTTCTTGTTGTTTTATTTGTCAGTATGTCGACGTGTGTCTTGGTACACAGCTACGAACATGTAGCTATGTGGCTATGCTAACTAGCGCTAGCACTTTTCCATGACAAATAAAAATCCTCCACTAGATCTTCAAATCTGCAGACGTGGGGAGTAAAACCGACCTTTGTGTTTATTAAGACAGCCTACAACTAGCATGCCTCCCTCCTAAGCCCCTTGTTAGCACACGTGTGCAGGTAATGAAAAAAGGAGGATGAGTTGAGTTGTATTTTATACAGTCTACGGGCTGAACAAGCTCCGAGCTCTGACTTCTGTTACAGGCCGGATGTCGTTGTGACGTAACAAAAACACTGAAAACTGAAACGGCTTGTTTCAGCACACATTTACAGAAAGGTGGGGTTTGTAGACATGCCAGGGACACATATTTCAGGTAGAGAACCATTAAAAAGTCGATTTTGCATAATATGTCACCTTCAATGTTTTCAGAGTGGTTCCTCCACAGGTTAATCTGGACTTACAAGTATTGCAACCTGCAAGCTTTATTTCCTCTTTTACTGTGTAAAACTCCCACACTGATGACGCTCCTGGCACAGATCGGCTGGCCACTCAATCTCTAGTAGGGATGCGTATGAGTCCACAAAATGACATCACTCTTGCTAGTCAGCACCAGAAATACTATTGGTTCATTTATTAGTAATCATTGTTAGGCCTGAAAAAGGTGGTTGTATGTTGTGTCCCAACTCTTTGACAGCCATCTGCAACTAAGCAAGGCTGTTGCTCTGGGCAATGACTACTGACATGATGCTATACTGCTCTACTACACTGATATAAACATGCACAGACCGTTTGTGTGGTTGCAGCATTGACCAGCAGCAGGACGAGGTGCTGTCTGTCTCAATCATTATGTTGGTGTTTCTGTGACGCAGTGTGGCATGTATCTTTACATTTTAAAGCCATGCTCAGCCTCTGGAAATCCGTGTAGTGGAGAAAATCACTGCGGCTGTCGCAAATGTTTTCTTCTTCTTCTGTTACTTAATGCGGTTAGCAAACTGCTTTAAGACGCTCTATAGCCACCGTCTGGCGGGAATACTGTATTACAACAAGGCACCGATGAAAACGGTTAAAAATAGTACTTTTAAAATGAGAAAATATTTGAAAAAAAGTAACTCTTCGACTGTGGACAACTATTTGAAAACCATTGCCCATCCCTAGCACAGTTAAGAGTTTGCACCTCACAGTCCTGCACTTCACTGTTTGTCAGTATTTTGATCTAAAATATGGAGCTACAATTGTATCTAGGATGTGTGAACTGGTATATAAACACTCAACTGGAGCAATAAATAACCAGCACAGGAATGTTGACATTAACCTACAAGGAGGACTGAAGGTTGGTGGTGCTAGCTATGCTAACCTTACTCACATTCTGCAAACCCATTTGACTTTGTGTAACCGCAGACTATGTGTTAAGCTGTGTTTAATGAATACTGCTCCATTTTCACTGTGGAACTTTTCACTTATGAGTCTTAAAGACTTTGGTACATATGTCATGACAGGTTGATCTGATGACCACAACAGACTACTGATGTAACTGTATTTAAAATAAATACCTTCCCTGCATTTGTCCACCAGTGCACAGATAAAAGCAGCATGTGATGACACACACACACACACACACACACACACACACACACACACACACACACACACACACACACACACACACACACACACACACACACACACTGCTCTTTCATCCACACTTCCCTTCTCTCTCAGCCCCTTTCACTTCCCTCCTCTTCATTAACCCGCTCAAACACTAATTCACTCCAGCGCTGCCAGTCCACATTCAAAGAGGACAAACAGCCAGAGCTTCTCCAATAATCATTTCTTTCCTCCAACATCCAAGCGGGTCCTTTGAAATAAAGTTCAGGGAAGCAGGTGAGATGCTCTGACAGAGGATATGAAGGCTCTGAGGCCGGACATGTGTCTCAGTCCAGGTGTGTATCACGGCTCAATTTGAATATGATGGGAAAATATCATTAAACTTCCATCAATCATTGATCTTCTATATAAAAATCTCCGTTCTTGCTCTAAAGGGAGTCGACGGTTAATAATGTGAAGCTGTGGCAGACTGTGACGACTCTATTAAGTGATGTGATGGCAGGGTAAATGGGAAGTTGGTGACTGCAATGCCAGGGTCAAACCCTTGAGACTTCACAAATGACATGAGAAATGAGAGTTGGGAGCGAAAAGGAGATTTTTTATTAGAGGGAGGGATCGTGATGGAGGTGCAGTGAGACTAAGTCATTTGAATTAACCGCAGAGAGTACAGGAGATATACGAGGACACGGAAAAAGGAGGAATCCGTTTTGTGGCTCTTACTCGGTGCTTCATTTGAGTCCATGTGTTGTCTATTACCTCCTGCTTCTTTGTTTTTGCCCTACTTCCAGCGCACATACCCGCCGTGCCAACAACACGCCAGCCAAATTAATAGGAAATACACACATACACACACTTACTCACACACACACACACACACACACAAACAGAGTGAAGTAAGTGCCAGCATCCTTGCTCCAAGCTGGCGTGAGTACAACACACTGTTGCTTATCCAGTCAGAGCTTCCACCAGAGGCTATTTTCCAATCAAATCAAATGAAGGGCTTAGCAGGTAGGCCCGGGCCTTTGTCTGTGCTGCTCCGTGGATGAAACAGACACTATGAGAATATCCTCAGTGCTTATTTAGTTCCTTTAATCCAACATTGGGCAGTCACTGTAATCCGCTCACTTGGATGACATAGTTATAATGCAAAATTAAAGTTATTAATCAGGCGGGGAGATTATCATCAAATTACATTAAAAAATCTAACATTTGATGTGAGGGGCCGTTCGTTTTAGTGTTCAGGAGAGAAAGATGGTGAGACACAAAGCTGAGCATCAGGTGTCCGGTGGAAAAGCAGGCAAGTGGAATTTTTACAGTAACATTTAAAATCTGGTGCTTTAATCACAAACACACACAGGAAGAAATAAGCTGTGATAAGTCTGCAAACATGGCGAGCAGAGGTTCACGTTACAAACCAACATGATACCAAACATTCCTGCAGTAGAATGCATATTGTCTGAAAGTTTCAATTACAGCCTGATTTCCTCACTTAAGGAACACACACACACACACACACGCACGCACACGCACACGCACACGCACACACACACACACACACGCACACAGAAACATGCAAGTGCACGGATGCCTCAGTGTGCATTTCTCTGCATCATTAAAAAACACAGACGCAGAGTTTTCTCATATTAATGCCAAGTGGTCTGTGCAGGATGAGAACAGCAAAGGCTTAAACTTCACACAGTCTTAGCCTGTCTCTTCCATTTCCCCTAAACAGAACCTGCTGTGTGTGTGTGTGTGTGTGTGTGTGTGTGTGCGTGCGTGCGTGCGTGCGTGCGTGCGTGCGTGCGTGCGTGCGTGCGTGCGTGCGTGTGTGTGTGCATATGTACGAGTGTGTTTGGGGCTTGGCCGGGCAGCAGAGCTCTCTCAGGTTACACACACACAGGAAGGCTCAGAGCAATAACAAAGGCCTTTCAAAGAAACCCTCAGCAGGTTAAGATAAAATGTTTTCACTCAAACTGATAAAAAGCATCTGCAGCTTCGATGAACAGACGCTGGTATCAGTGGCACGGTACGCAGCCGGAACTGGTTAGAACAGACACTGGGCTGTCTCTCTATGTGGTACGCAAAGTCAGAGTGTGTTTCAGTGTCGTGTGTGTCCGCTCAGGTAATGACAGACACACCTGTGAGCTTTGGCTCCGGCTTGAGTTGTTCTGAAAGTGATGGTATCTTGAAAACCAGCGCTTAAAAACTGACAAGATTCAAGTGCACAGTAGAGAAATATTTCACCAGACAGGTGCAATTTCATCCCCAGTGAAAAATGGATAGTGATTTTACTCTCAGGATTCTTCACAAAACACCTGTCACTAAAGCATGTACCTCTCTCTCTCTCTCTGTGTGTGTGTGTGTGTGTGTGTGTGTGTGTCTGTGTGTGTGTGTGTGTGTGTGTTAGGAATTTTATTACATAAATTGATGATAGTTGAAATAAAATGTAAGTCTGAATTCCCTGAGTGAAGAAAAGGTGAAACTGGAAACATTTACCGTCATGTGTCTTTAAGCACGGAGGCCTTCAATGTGAGGCTTTAACTAGAATATCCAGGTAGCAACTTTGAATGATGGGCAAAAATTATTTCTTTTGTAAAGGAAGGACTAATTTTTTTCCAATATTTGCCATCACTTCATTCAATTCAGACGACGCTCTGGTAAATCTCCAAAGTAGATTCACTTTGTTCAGCACATTTCTGAGATCTGAGAACATGCAGGAAACACGTTTCTCAGAAAGACTGTGATCACCGACAACTACAATCTGCAGGATGAATTTTATAGATTATTTATTATTATTCATATATTATTAGTTCATGGAGGTGAGCCTCCTCTCTCCTTCCTGGAATCGAAATCCTCCATCATAACGTGCATCTTAGCAAAATATTAAACAAGGCTGAAAGCCTCAAAACACAGTTAGGATTCTATATGTAATGAAAGGCGACAGATGACAACATCATATAAAGCAAGGAGTAAAAAAAGATCCCTAATAAAAGTGTGTCTCAACTTTGATTGATGAATATGCGTGACAGGCCTCCATCTCCTCCCTTGGTAAACAAATGAAGGCAAAACACCGCCCAGACAGGTGCTGACACACTGCTGACATATTTTGAAGGTTTGCAGAAGCTATCTGAGTGGTGGAGCTGCGGAACTAGAGTTCCCCTTCAAGTTCCTGAAACACGCTGAGTGACTAAACGTCACAGATCCATCAGCTCGTCACAGACCACAAAGCAGAACTCAAAGCAGACACTCACAGTTATGGACAGTTCAATGACTCTGGTGCCAACACCCCTTCCCTCTCTTACGGTAAAGAACGCCCGCATTTGTCGACAGAGCTGTCAATCATGACATCACATCCCCCTTTATTTGTCATAAAGTAACTCATTCAAACTCCTCTGAAAATGAAACGTGTAGATACATCAGCAAAACAAGGACGAACTGCTCTGACAGAAAGCTTCTTTAAGGAAAAATGTTGTATATTTTGGTTTTAAAGCTTGGCCCATGTCCCATCTGGTAACATAGGAAGAAGGCTTTCTGACCTAAACTGTGGCAAGTAATCAGGGGGAGCTTTAAATGTTTTCACATACAAGTGTATCCAGGGTCTAAGAGGAGTTTTTTACTCTATGTGTTGTTTCATGTTCTCTCTTTATGTGTATTTTGTATTACTGCTCTGTTATGATTGGTTTCTTCTTTTTTTTATTCTTGTAAATGTTGTCAAAATTTAATAAAACACCCAGACCTGCCTGATGAAGCTCAGCCAGTGATTGATCAATAAATAGCTTAACACCTCGGCTCACTGTTATTGATTCATATTGTTAGAACTTTGTTGTGAAGCTGTGACAGATGCTGTCATAGTTCATCGATGTACTTTGCTGTATTGTTTACATTTTCCCAACCTCAGCGGTCCACTTGTTGATCTAAATCTTATCTCAACCAGCAGGAAGGATTAAAATAAAGTAATAACATCAATGCACTTCTAAATAAGTCTTACCTGGAAGCCCTGGATACGAGCCAGGTAGTCCAGCTGCTGTGCAGGCTGCACCGACACGCCGCAGGCCAAGCTCGGGTTCTTCCCCTTCATGTTTAGGGAGGCGTCAGCTGTGGGCGACTGACCGTTGAGCAGCAGCTCCCTGGCCATGGTAGCGGTCGGGCTGGGTGAGGGGGCGGAGCCGCTGTAGTACGGAGGGTGTCCGGGGGGCAGCGGAGCAGAGCAAGGCCCCATGTCTTTGGATGTTATGTAGTTGACAGAGCCGCTGTTGTTACCGCCAGGGCCTGGAGCACTGCTGCCCCCCTGCTTCCTGCTGGCCTCCATCTCCTGGTAGACGTCGGGGCTGAGGTGGAGAAGACCTTTCTGGGCTGGATGAGGCAGAGACGAGAAGAACGGAAGAGGAACATATTAACAAATGGAAAGACGAAAGGGAATAGAGATGATATCAGAATAAAAGAGGAGGTCACATGGTTTCAAAAAGAGCAGAAAGCAACAAAGGTAGGACATTAAGGGAGACAGAAGATAAAGATGGGTCAGTCAGCTCTCAGTGTTAACCACAGAAATGATTTGCAAACATATTTCCCTGTCACGCAATGCCAGGGTGTGTTTATGCATGTGCGTGTTACTAGCTGTGTCCATTTGTGTGTGTACAAGCTTGCGTGTTGGCTCTCTAAACTGGCATACCATCACCAAACGTAGATGACAGTTTCATGTGGTTTGGCGCTTCTGAGCACTATCAAACTGTCTGCTGGGAAACACACACACATGGCCTCTCTCTTTCTCATCCTCAAATACAAACACAGAGACACAAACGGAGCATCCACCAATATCAACAGAGCGGCTATGACTTCATCTGTGATGGGAAACAGCACCGTCAGCTAATGGGCAAGCTTCTCTTATAAGGTCTCTTCAAAGGCAGACCAAAGAGAACTCGGGAGCAGGTTGGGCCTCAGATCAAAGGTCCGTTGAGAATATTTCAGTGGCTCCGGGAAACATCCTGGGTGATTTGGACTGCAGAGGCTGAAGCACCTTTGACCAGCTTTTCTTTCGGTCCAGATTTTCCTCCGGTTCTCGCCAGCTGAGCACAACAGCTTTCCAAGACTTTGTTCCGATCCAGACCATTTGGATGAATCTCACTTGTTTATATTGGCCTCCTTCAGTCTGACATCACTGCCCTGAAATGGTCGTGACAGGTGGAAGCAGGAAACACCAACAGGTTGAAGTTCAATACTTTCCTCACTTTGAGGCTGAGGTCAGTGAAAGTGAGTGGGAGGAATAAAAGACAAGAAAGAAGAAGAAGAAGAGATGTGAAGGATTAAAGGGAGAGGGATGAGCTGGGAGCCGGCTCAGATGGAGGAGGAGGAGGTGGGGATGAGTGGATGTGAAAACCATGCGAAGCCTCCGAAGTCCAGCCAAGGTCACCAGAGACAGGAAGACCAGCTGTGTGTGTCTATGTGCTCTTGTTTGTGTGTGCGTACGGACCAACAGCTGGGAGAGAGCGCTGGAGTGAGCGCATGACTGACAGGCCGCTTCCTGTTTGAGTTAACATTACCATCACACTTAGATACACACATACAAAGACAGAGAGTAAGCGCTAAATCTTGTCTAAGGTTTCTGGGAACCTGCACACAGTGTTTCCCATTGTGAACAATGAAGTTTGCATTCCTTTCCGGAGCAGAAGAAAGGCTGAAGGAAACAGCAATGAAATCCAGCTCTTATTACTCATACTACAACAAACTACCCCATGCCAGCAATGACACAACTGCTAGGATTTCTACCCCCCTCCCAATCATGATGACAACTTTAATTTGAATTTACGCAAGTAGAAATCGCAGGCCTGTGCATTCTGAACCGAACATAGAAAACGAAAGGTGTTAGCCAACATGACATCAGCTGTGAACGAAGGGGGATGAAAGCGGCGGTGAACTTAATCCATGTTCGGATGTCTTTGTGTGTGGGCGTTCCTGTGAGGATGTTTGCATGTGATGGAGAGAGAGAAAGAGACAAAGGAAGAGAGAAAGGGAGAATGACTAAGTAAAAACGATGGAGTGTGATTGTGAAACTGAGACATGAAGTGAAAACCAGTCAGCGAGAGAGAAGAGTGCAGGGGAGAGTAAGAGTGAGGCTGTAGAAGTGGAAGGGGAGAGTGTGTTTGTGGTGCTGGTTCCAGGCAGTTTTTTTCTTCCTTTTTTTGGAGGGGTCCCACCCAGACTCGGCGTCCGGTGGGCCAGGGGAGCGCTGGAGGGAAGCCAGAGCCAAGCATGAGACTGATCGAAAACAGATAGGGCCCGAGCCCACTGCTATAAATCACCACGGTGGAGCAAGACCCTCACATAGTTCACACATGCACACAGACAACGCGCAGACACACATTCAGGCACACACAAATATGCACAGCAGGAAATGAAATGTGGCAACTCCAGTGAAAAGCCCTGCTGCAATGCCCATGGGAATAGAAGGGAGAAAAATCACTCTCTTCTTACTTCTTTTTCTTCTTCTTCTATCTTCCTGTTTCTAAGCCACCCTGTTTGTTGTAGCACTACATCCCACAGCCTGCAAGAGGCAAAGGACTTAAGCATGAACACACTCACATACACACGTTCAAGAGGAAAAGGACAGATCCACACACACACACACACACACACACACACACACACACACACATACACACATACACATACACACACACACGTGCAAGTGGTTGAGGGATGGCTTGTGCTTCATTTGGAAGAGCAAGAGCAAAAGGCAAGAGCCATAAGTGAACAGCCTGCGACACATTTGCCTATTTTCTTCCACTTTGCCTCACACAATGAAGAAAAGAGCTCTGTTTGGAATGTAGCTGTTCTGGTTTTCTTTGAAGTACATCTGTAGTCCAAGTTGTATGGGCTAATCCCATATCATCAGGCTTTGGTGTGCACAGTGTGGAAAAAATGTCCATATGGAGAGCAAAAGCATGCAGCCTGCAGCATGTATCTGTCATAACAACATCCCTGCTCCCATTTTGGCCAATCTGAGGACAATTAATTCATCTCTATAAACAGATATCTGCATGCATGTGCAGCAACAATCTGTTCTTGATAACGTTTAAACTTGAGCAGCAAATCTGCTTGATGCTGTGTCGCAAAAACAAATCAGTGTTTAGATTACATAACTTCCCAGAATGCATCAGAAATGATTAAACTGATTGACATTTTATGACCAAGCATTTCAGAAGCGTTTCTCTTCTCCTGACGGACAGACTGACGGACAGATGGACGGACAGACGGACAGACAGACGGACTGATGGACGGACAGACGGACGGACGGAAATACAGACAGACGGAGAGACAGACAGAAAGAGAGACGGACAGAAATACGGACGGACGGACGGACGGACGGACAGAAAGACAGACGGTCAGACAGACGGACAGACGGACAGACGGACGGACGGACGGACGGACAGATGGACTTCACTGTTACTTTTTGCAAATCTGCATCATGCTGATGTTATTTTGGCAAACATAAGACTTCAACAAGAGCGGTTTCTCTTTCAAATACATATCGTGAAGCCTCTGTGTAGCTCACTATTTACAGTGAAACTGAGACTCACAAATGAACAAGTGCTCTATGAGGGATCATGTAATGAGTTGAGTTCATGTGAACAAACAGTCTTTTCCCCAGTTGTTAAATGGACTGCAAACACAAAGTCTTGGCTTGAAGTTGTGTGTGGCTTACCGCTGGTCATCAGATGGGTTTTGAGAATGGTGAACCATTTGTGATCACTTATCTGGGCTATGCATGAAAAAAGCGTAACACACTCTGATTCCATACACAGTTTTCTTTGATATGATGATGTTTCAGCCCTCTGGCCTTCTTAAAGATCATTATTTACTACAAGCACTGATGTTATGTATGTCACACACTCCTACTTACACATTTGCAAGTGATCAGGCCATCAACCTCCAACAACTATGCTTTAGGTAAAACACCATTCTGCAAGTGGATCATTTTGAAGTTTATAATATCACCATTACAGTCAGCAACTTTTCAACAACATCCTCAAACAGAAGGAATACCCTTCAATGACAAAAAAAGCTGATGAGTGTAAACAGCTACTTTAGTTTTAAATGATGTGGCTGACTTTCCTTTAATTAAAACAGAAGTATCTTTTGATAAGATAACATGACAAAATCCTACAAGACTTGTCAATCAATCAATCAATCAATCAATCAATCAATCAATCAATCAATCAATCAATCATCAATCTTTATTTATATAGCAACAAATCTCAACAAAAGTTATCTGAAGACTCTTTCCAAACAGAGCAGGTCTAGACCATACTCTATGTTCTATTATTAACAAAGACCCAACATCAAGAAAGGATAAGATCCAGTCCCATCTTACAGACAGGACTCAGTCTGATCTCATCTTAATCCACCATGAGCAGAGCACTTTGCAGCATTGAGATAGTTACAGTGGTAAGGACAAACTTCCTTTAACAGGCAGAAACCTCCAGCAGGACCAGACTCCTGTTAGACACACATCTGCTGAGAGTGAGACAGAGTTGTGGTTGGAAAGAGGGAGATGAAAAGATAGATAGAGATGATAGTGGTAAGACCGATAGTAGGAGCTGCTGGCACTGGGCACTGGGCTCCAAAGTGACACCTAATAATTATATAAACAAATTACTGTTTTCAACCTCTCTGAGAGGAAAAACATCCAGCTGTCTGACTTTCATATCGAGCTCTTCAAATGGAACAAATACACAAGTTGCTATTCTGTCTGCGATTGCTTCCACTCCTGTCTGACATACGAGTCACTTTGAACCAACCTATGTTATTAAAATCCATATGCTGCTTCCACCTCTAACCTCAGGTGTCTGCGTCATCAACAAGGACTGGGAGGTTATTGGGCACTGCACCGGTTGCCAGCCTATCACAGGGCTAACATGTACAGACAAACAACCAATCATGCCTAAGGGTAATTTAGAGTAACCAATCAACCTGATGGGCATGTTTCAGACCATGGGAGGAAGCCGCCTTCATGCATGAACATGAAAATTCCACATAGAAAGGCACCTGAACGGTCTAGGATTCAAACCAGCGCTGTCCACTGCACCACCGTGCAGCCTTAAACCTTATATATTAGCTATAAGTAACCATCCAGTTAGTAAAAAAGACACATACAAGTGTTGCCAATGCTCTTGGTGTCTCTGGAGCAAAACTGCAAAATGACCAGCAGCATTATTTGACTTTATGGTGACTTTACTGCCCCTCCCTTTGCTTATGTTGCAACACAAGGAATGTCATCTTAACTTACACTACCAGTCAAAAGTTTGGACACACCTTCTCATTCATTGGTTTGTATTTATTTGAGTTATTTTCAACATTGTAGATTAATACTGAAGACATCAAAACTATGAAATAATCTGGTTTTGCCATAATCTGGGTTACAACAGTAGTCAAATAGGGCTATCAATTATGTACTAACCCTACCTCTGAACAACACAACTGATGGTCTCAAACACATTAAGAAGGCAAGTCATTCTACAAATGAACTCTTGACAAGGCTCATGTTAATTAGAAACCATTCCAGGAGACCACTTCATGAAGCAGACTGAGAGAATACCAAGAGTGTGCAAAGCTGTCATGAAGGAAAAAGGGGGCTACTTTACAGAATCTAAAATATAAAACATATTCTGCTTTGTTTAACACTTTTTTGTTCAATAAATAATTCCATATATGTTCTTTCATAATTTTAATGTCTTCAGTATTATTCTACAGTGTTTCAAATAATTAAAATAAATACAAACCCTTGAATGAGAAGGTGTGTCCAAACCTTTGACTTGTAGTGCGCACAATGTTTTATACAGGGATACATCAAGCCGACCCAGAAACTACAGCCAAATGTTTAAAGGCCACAGTGTGCCACCAAAGAGCTGCAACAGGTGGAGGACTTAGCACAGCAAAGATTTTCTGAGCTGTTGTTAACTTGAACTTAAAAAGTTCTTGTAAAGTTTTATTAACAAGCTAAACGAACTGAGCTGTGAAACTACGCCTGTAATTTAAACACTTGTAAAAGTTGTCCAAACATCCACGAGAACAGGAAGAAGAAGAAGAGGAAGAAGAAGCAAATAGAATCGTTGACTGAACAGAAATGACTGAATAGAAATAACTCTAACATGTTTACTCATAAATACACTTTTTTGCACATATTGACACATTTATCACTATTTATCGTATGAAAAGTGTTACAACCATGCCGAGGGCAGAGCTTATTTTTACAGGGTGCAGTTCTGCACACTGATTCAGTTATCCCCACTTCTATTCAATAAAAAGCTCAATCCATCAAAACAACTGACAAACGAGAAACATCTTCCATTCAGCAACCAGAGACAGAAAACTGAGAGCAGCTGTATCTGTTTGAATGAGTTGTAAACGGTGTTTATGCAATAAACATTATTCAGACATTATCGTGGTGTGAGTGTTGTGCGGTTTGGGCAACTATAAAGGGGGTGATTAGCAGATAGTTAAGTCTCATGCCGAGTGTGAGATAAACTATGAGTGGGAATGGCACGGGACCAAAGCAACGCTTAAAGCCAACAATAGGAGCAATGACCATATAAGGAAGACTTCGTTTCCCAGGGGGCTCTTCTCTGGAGGTATTGGGCAATGCCTGGATCTCGGGCTACCATAGAAACCACAAGCACCAAAATAGTTTACCCCAGCCAGGAAGCACTTATCTATAAACATCATTTAGATGATATATCTTTGAGGAAATCGGAGCAAATCACACATGAGGTCTGCAGAAGTTGTGTCAGGTTCCTGTAGGATTCTTGATTTAGATTCAGGACCAGCATTAAGCAAACTAAATAAGTCAGAGTGATTAGTCTTACCAGGCTGTTTTGTACATTCAAACATGGGAAAGCTGAAACTTAACATCTATTCTCCTCTCCTGACTGAAGCTGGATGCCATGTTAGAGCACCGCTGCTCTGCCAAAAGCCCCCATTAGAGGCGAGTGACAACAGCACATTTGAATCTAATAAGGCTATCTGTTTGTTTTCCACTCTGCTGCTCCACACTGCAGACCGCTCATTCGTCCCCTAAACTGCTCTTTCTCAAGCTGCTGGCATTTACTTCTGCTGGCAACCAGCGTGAAACCGCTCGCAGTGTGTCCTTTCATCCAGCTGGGCCATCACAAGTCAAGCTTGGATATTACGATGCACATAAATCTGCTTAAGCAACATCATGACGAAGGATTCTTTGCATAACTTTTTGCACCTGTAATGAATATTAACTTACTAAACTTCATGTGAAATACATGGAAAAATAATTGTGCTGCCAGACTCTGCGAACCAGGGAACTGAAAATAGAACATGAAGTCTTGAAATAGAGTTTGTGAGAGGAAGGATTTTTTTGTCGTTTTTATTTTGATTACAGAGAAGACAGCCAATTTAACTACAAATACAGCTGATGCAGACCAGCTGTTTCCTGCAAAATTGCATCCTTGTGCTTTTTAGTGAAGAGTCCAAACACTGCTGTAAATGAAATATCCCTTAAGGCCATCACATTCCCATGTATATTCGACATAAATCCTGTCATGAAGAAACTCTGTTTGTCTACACTAAAAACGTCCATTAGTAGAAGATTTGTCAAACCAGACAGTGACTAAGAAGGTGGTCTGTTCTTTGTCGCTTCATTTGTCTCTGGTTTTCTTTAATCTTTGACAAGACTCCAGCTGAGGCTAAGGATGCTGTGAAGCGACCAGCGTCCTCTACAAATTCTAATGAAGAAGTCTAAAGGTGAAAAAACTCTCAGAAAACAGCCTGAGCACGATTTACTTACCACAACTTAACACAGGATCACAGAGTCTGTCATATTGGTTTGCAGGGTGTGGCTAACATTAGCAGAGCTAGCAGCTCAGCAACTCAGTCCTTCTTGCAGGTTAACGTCTACATACCTGTGCTGGTTATGTGTTCTCCAGAGCCAGTTAAAATAGGCACAGCCTACAAATAAACTGATATCCATTTTCTAGATCCAAATACTGTCAAACTGTGACGTGACGCACTCTGACACGCAATCTATCATCTGTGCTTGTTTACATCCAGGTAGTAGAGCAACAAAGTGTAACAGTCAGAATATAATTGTTGTAATACTGCTGCAATACCTAGTAGCACTACCTTTCTGTGTTTGTCTGTCATATACAGAGTTGTGGAGACCTAGTTTTATAAGGTTGACTGTTCATTTCTGTATAATAAACTGCCATGTGGAAATCCCCACTCTGTCCTTCTGATGCTACCTCGCTATCTCAGGTGGAATACTAACAGCGAACATCGCTAGCTCTCTCCACCTTCACCAGTCAAGTTAAAAAAGCATGGCAGTGGACATTAACTGGAGCTACAACCCTTGTTAGCGGCTAGTGACAGACAGATACAGATAGGCGGATTAATCAGTGCCGATTATTGGCAATTTGAAATGATCGTCCAATGTCTGCACTGGCTGATAGAAAACAAAAAATAAATAATGTCTGCAGACACTGCAGGCAGCCTCGTCAGTGTTGCCTTCAGC
Organism: Notolabrus celidotus; assembly: GCF_009762535.1. Classification (NCBI taxonomy): domain Eukaryota; kingdom Metazoa; phylum Chordata; class Actinopteri; order Labriformes; family Labridae; genus Notolabrus; species Notolabrus celidotus. The sequence goes on along the minus strand of NC_048288.1, from coordinate 8,190,650 downwards.
CACTCAATGGAATATGAGCAGGCTGTGCAATTTGAGTGGATGCTGTTATGCTTTTTTAATGAGTTTGTTGGCTTGGATTAGCTTTTTGATTTTATCAACAAACATAAACAAACATAAAAACATGGTTTGGGACAGTTGTTGGAAGGTGGAGAGAAAGTTAGTTACTTGATAATGTGTAGATTCTGTTATGATATATACTATAATGCAGTTTAATACTGTTTCTGATATAAATATCAATCGTGTCATGACATTTGAAGCACTACTTAAAGCTGCTGTTGGTAGTCACAGAGTAAACATCTGTTCAGAGAGAGGGACTTTGAATGTCAACACCATCCCTCCCAACCAGATTTCCTCTTGGCCCCCACCCCCCTCCCTTCTCTGTGCTCACTCATGATAGTGCCAGAATCATAACCAATCGAAAGACGTAGTAGGGGCCGCCCCTCAACCAATCAGCATGGAGGACTGGAGATTAGCTATTATTGGTCCGTCATAACGGGAACGAGAGGAATAATAACATTCCTTTGTACATAGGCATTGGAAAACACAGAGATTTCGCAATAGTCTCAAATTACTTCACTTACTGATGAGTACCGATTGGTATTATGACCTTTTCTCCAAACCCAGCAGGAAAAAAGTAACGTATTTGACAACAATCCTACCAACAGCAGCTCTAATGAATTTTTCTTTTTCATGAACTAATTAAAAATCCATCTAAAACACGTTACTGCTAAGATACCGGTCACCATGTATCTTAGATTGTAATGTGCCGAAATTATGGAATAACACATGACTTGTTTCTCATTTGAAATCATTAAAATGTTGTATTTCATCAAATGCAAAAAAAGCTTTGGCTTTAGCCGACCTGCTCTCTAATTATCGGCATTGGACATTGAAAAGCTGACATTGGTCGACCACTCGTAAAAATATTCCTTTACTGTTTAACATACCAGTTATTCTGGTGATGACGTTTAATCGATTAGTTGACTGGATGTACACATCCCTAGTTGAGGAAGATAGTTCTGGATGTAAATGGTAGAAAGTTGTTACAGCTCATCCCAAGGGGAAAATTCTCCGTAATCCAACAATTATCTGGTGAGATGTTTCAATAAAACCCCAAATACCAGCCTCATTAGGGGCATGGGACATGTGGAGGGATTAATCCTCTGAGTGACTTACATATCTGTAGAGTCTTTGAGTAGTTCAAGTATCCAGTGAACCAGTTAAAAGTATCTATCTATACCGCTGATAGCTGAATGTGCTCCCTCTGTGCTTGCAGTAGGAGGATGATTAAGTTGCTTCACAGTTCCAGTACGTTTTTCATAAGCTCTTCATATTATTTTGTCTACAGCTGGAAGAGACACACAGCTAACTCAGATATATCTTTCTTCATATGCGTCCTCTTATCTTATCACAACACTTCCTGCCTGGCAGTTTTGTGTCTTCTTTCGTAGGATTATGTCTATGTGTGCGTGAATCTGTGCTGCAGTGGGCTTGTGTGTTAATCCTGAGTGAAAGGCTATGGTGTTCTTTTTTTACGTTTTTTTTTTGCACAGGAAGGCAATGGAGGGACTCCCCGGTGGGCCCCAGTGTGCCGGCCCTGTAAGCCTGCGTGAATGAGCCTGAATTCGCAGGCTCCCCACGAGGACGCACGGCCCATTAAGCTGACAGTCAGCAGCCCATTGACCAGTCACAGAGATTAAACGCCGGGCCATCTCGGCGGCTAAAACCACCTGCAGGACAGAGGGGAGAGAGAGGAAGAAGGAGGAGGAAATGGAAAGAGACAGAGGGAGACGTGCGGATACTCACTGTTACTCGTTGCTTCGGTAAATGGCGCCTTTTGTCCGTTCCAGCCTTTGTTGTCCATCTGTAGCGATGCAGAGAGAAGGGGAGAAAGGGGGGAGGTAAGAGAGATGTAGATTCTTGAACAGACAGCTTCTTCACGCATGTCAGACGAGTTCCTTCCTACTGTTCAGGCCACAAAGAGACGAGCACTCACAGGAGGGGATGCTTAAGGAGCCTGTGTCTGTCTATCTACGCCAGCTACTTAATTAGGGGGGTTGTCAGTGTTTAGTCACTTGAAAAAAGGCTCCTATTCAGTGTGTTACTTCTGCTGTGGTATGCGTGTCTGCCTGCATAAACACACACCGCCTCAAACACACGTGTGTGAAACTGAAGAACAAATCATTTCTGATGTGTGTGACAGCTGAGGAGATGACATGGCTGTAAACAATCGCATGCACCCCCCTTCGACTGTCGTCACACTTGAGCACAGATTACCCACAATCCCACGGTGGGAATGTAGCGCAGCAGAGCTCCCAAACAGAGAGGGAGGATGAGAAAGATGAAGAGAGACACAAAGAAAGACAATATATCTACAGATCAATTAACTAGTGGTAATTATCTCTCTCTCCTCCTTGCGTACATAAGTATCATGAGTCTCTGCAGGTAACAGTGAACACTTTTATTTACTCCCATAACTTTCTAATCTAGCGGCATCCCCTTCTGTGTGCTTTCAAAATAAAAGCACATATGTTGTCAAAACTAAGTTACTGAGGTGCAGAGCAGTCAAACTGACAAATTGAATCAAACCAAACTGCAGTTGTATGAAGCAATCTTTTCCCTTAAGCTTGATCATAAACTTGGTTAATCACACCCTCAAAAAAAAAAAGTTACATTTATCATTTTGTTTTGTATCGTATGTGAGTCAAATGTCACATTAAATCCCTACAGAAAACATTCATAATTCTGAAATACTCTCTGCATAAACCTAGAGTAGTTCAAAGGTGATAACAAAGATGCAAACAGAAACTGTGTGCTTTGTTTGAAACTGCCTCGCTGACACATGCAGCTAGAGAGTTTTTCGTGCAGGCGGTATCTTATCATTTCTTGTCATGTGATTTGTGTCGTGTTGTATCATTCTGTGTCGTATCCCATCATGTAGAGTTGGATCACACCCTGTAATTTCACGTAGTGTAGTGTTTTGTTTCATCGTGTCATTTGGTGTCCTGCTGTGTCGTATCACATTGTATTGTATTGTGTCCTCTTGTATGGTATCGTATCATTTCATGTAGTGTCCTGTCATCAGTCGTATCATTTTATATAGTACAGTACTGAATCTTGTCGTTTTGTATCATGCTGTTGGGGATTGCATTGTGTATTGTGATTTCATGTTGATTCCTGTTGTATCATGCAGTTTTGTATCATATCATATTGTATTGTGTCATTTAGCGTCATGTCGTATTGTGATGTATTGCCTCACATCGTATTGCATCGTATTGCATCGCACCATATCCCATTGCATCACATCGTACCGTACCACATCGCATCGCACCGTATCCCACCGCATCGTATCATATTGCTTCGTATCGCTTGGTATCACATTGTATAGCATTGTATCGGCTGGGGCTCAGTGGTAGAGTCAGTCGACTCTCAATCTGAAGGTCGGGGGTTTGTCTCCAGGTCCTTGGGCAAGACACTTAATCCCAAACGGCCCCCTGTGCTGTGCTATCAGTGTGTGAAAGTGATTAGTTAGTGTTTCATAAACCAGCCTCTGCCTATAGTGTGTGAATGTCAGGGGGATTGCGTGAATGTGGCATGTGATGTAAAAGCACTTTGAGCGGTCAGAAGCCCAGAGAAGGCGTTATATTGACACCATTGAGTCCATTAACACTTTTTCCTAGTGATTGTATCGTATTAAATCATGTTGTGTCGTGTCATGACGTAAGATAAAAATAGAGGGGAGTGTTGACTTTGATCTGGGTTGTGGTATCTTCAGAGAAAAACAACCTTCTCCATAGATTCTGATTAGAGCAAAAGGCCATCCTTTGGCTCCATGGTATGGCTGTCTAAGTGAGATATATGCAGCAGCACATATCAGACTAATGAGCTGTCAGGGGAGCGGTGAATATTCTACACAAAGCCTGGTTATGTAACATTGTCTCTATCTGAATCTGCTCCCTTGAGCTTGAAAACCGATGAGGTGAATAAAGATGATGGAGATCAATGGATGCTTTTCAAAAACACACCGTCGGTTCAGAGGAGCTGAACAGGTTGCATAACAGGTCAGCAGCACGAGGACCTCTGATGAATCTGAAAATTGACTGGCTATCAGCTTTTGTACGATTCTGCACAGCTTGTGAGAGATGAGATAGGGTATAGACAAAATGAGAGTGGAGATTTATGTAATCTTTCTGCACACAGCTGTACAGGTGCTGCCCTCCAAGCAGGGGTGGAATACCAATTGCAAAATGCTGTAGATACATCTCAGTGTGTTCAAACGTTTGTTCTTCGTTGGTAGAAAACGCATGTTCGTAGAAATGTTTGTGAAAACAGGTAATTTGATGCACAAATGACATTACAAAGTGCAATCTAATTACATCATGTACACTATAATTATAGAAATGCTTTAACTGAGTGTGTCAGTCTGAAAGAGATGCAGCAGCCACATGACTGAGATGAGGCTGCTACTTGTTAGGTTCTGACTAATGACCCATGAGCCCCCTCTTTCTCTGTTGCCAGGTTTTTTTCTTTACTTAACTTAAATATCTGTCCATTTCATAAGCAGCTCATAATTTGCTCACAGGGCCTTTGAGGGAGGAAGAAATGAGCAGAAGAAATCAAAAAGTCTGTTACATTGAGACACTTTGAGCAACCATCTATGTTCAACAGTAGTTTGTGAATCTAATCCTGATAAATATTACAACGCCTCAGAACCTGAAGTGCAACTGAAGGATAAAAGCTGCAATAAGCGGGTTGTATCATTATAAAAAGTAAGCTTCATCCTATACACTGGTGCAACCTATACAGTATTTATCAGTATCATATGCAAAGAGAAGCATTTTAACAACAGTGTTAGAGTGCTGGTCTGATTGAAAACACACCACAAGTCAAGACAACAGGTGACTAGAAGAGGTGGATGACACGAGTCACAGCTCGTTGGTCATTGGTAGTGGGTCCATAGGTACTTAACTACCGCTAGTGGGCTCAACTACTGCACTAGCAGGATGATGAAAACAGATGAAGAGACTACATGTGGCAACGGTAGTCTTCACAGAGAAGGGCAGTTTAAACCTTTCTCCCTCTGGGTCAACCCCCAAAACAAACTGCGCTTTGAATGACTTATATTTTGAATTTTACGGTGTGCTTCATCACGTGAGCTATAAAATGTCTGAAAGTCTTAAAATGATCAGAAACAACTTTTAAAAACAGGTTGCTCTGTCCAATCAAACTTTCAACTAACTGATCAGTAGTTTCAAGTAAAATCAGGCTGCAAGTAAAGAGTGTTATTGAAACAACTGCTTTGCTTAAAAAGTGTCAGTTTAACACTTTCATTTAGCTGTAGATTAAACAGAACTGTCTTCATGAAGCCAATAAAGGGTTTGATACTTTTCCATTGGGTATCCATTTCTCAACATTTTGACCTGACAGAGACTCCACTGTGTTTTAAAATGTGGTTATGTTTTAAGCTACTTATGGTTTCAAGGTAGTGCACATACTTCAGGTAGTAGTTGTCAGAGTTGTAGTGCTATTGTTAGTAGTACTGGAGCGGACTTGTTACGCAAGCGCATGTATGCACGAGCACAGTTAACATGTGGCCCCTTTCGAAAATTGTGTAACCACCGTTCCTACTGTGACAAGTCAAAATTTTAATCTACTGTGCACGTGATCAAAGGCTTTATGAATAGTTGAATCAGGTGGAGCCGCTTCTGAACATGGTAATGATGTTATGAATATGAAAACATAATCGGTGATGGCGCACCTGATGAAACCCTAAAAATGGTGACTGATAGCGTGCACATGGATTATTCTCTTCTGCGCAATGAACATAGGACATTACTAAACATTCACCCGTTACATGGACGCAGGATTCGGAGAAGAGTTGGGGGCACAGAGGCGCATGGCCTTTGCATTTTCACTCCAGTAGTTGGACTTAAAAAGTTCACTGTGCTGCTGTCATACAGTCTATGGCCCCTATGTGACAGCTACATGCTATGTTAATTGCACAAAGCTGTTTTGTTGGTATACAATGCTCCAAATATTCTCCCAAGTATTTTTTACAAACCCTACTGCAAACCATAGACTGTATTAAAAAAAAAAATGGACGTAGTATCTGTGACGTCAACCATCTGTTTCTGAAGAGCTGTTTTGAGGCCAATTGGCGGCGGCAGCAATATTGCTGCTGTTGAGCTATTGTGACGTAAAAAGGCGGGCTTTGAGCCTCCTAGCCAACAGCTACAGTGTTACCGCCTGTCAGTCAAGTCAGCTGTGCCTCTCATTGGAAGACTCGTAATCTCAATATCTTCAAAATTGCTGCGTTAGAAAAAGATTCACCTCCCGTACAGTGTGTGCCAATCGAGAAATGAGCTATCCAGACTACACTCGTCTTTTGTACCAGGCTGTAAACATGTTTATTTCTGCTGTAAAGATCGGCTTTTTTGAATTGGTGTGTATGTGGTTTCCGGTACTTCCGGAGCCAGCCTCAAGTGGACACTCGATGAACTGCAGTTTTAAGCACTTCCGCATTGTACTCATACTTTTAGACTGGAGGTTGCCGCTTGCTGCAGATACAAACAGTTTAAGACTCATCAGAGACTACCTGCACTCACAGTGATCAGGCAGTAAATGAAACAAAGGGGAGCCTTGTTTACAAACTGGCTATACATTATACAAGTTGGTTTAGGTATACAGAGTGTGGTGGAGTTTGTACCTCAGTGGGAGTCGGAGGGGAGACTGTGGAGGCCTTGTATCCCAGCTGAAGGAGCATCGCCTCGGCTGCGTTCCGTTTGGCCACCTTCTTGTTGGGTCCTGTTCCCGTTGCAACCTCGCTGTTCACCTTCACCTGCACACACGCATAGAGAACAAAATATCTGTAGATACACAACGTGGTTTTATGGCTGTATGGACACATTTATGTCATGACAAACTGGCTGAAACTTATGATAAACACATTTTCTCTTCCAGTCACACTCCAAACTCTCAGCTGATAACACTTTACGGCCGAGTCATCCCTACAACCTCCATTACACAAAAAGCCTCCAATGACATGTTTGTTTTTCAGAGAGCCTGAAACATTTAATCTGTCCACACAGAATGTAAGCAGATATTTCCAAGCGAATATCAAACGTCGTTATGTTATGCAAACAAACAATTACTCTCTACAAATAACATCCTGGGAGCCAGAGCCTCTGTGAACAGGCAGGCCTCGGTGCACTTACTCAAAGTGGTCTGACATGCTGGGTAAGTGCTCATCTGAATAGATTTCTGAACAGCTAAAATAAACCCTATCCTTATTTTGTATATTTCAAAAGATGATGACACATTTGAAAAACCTTTCAAACAGAGTGGAGGTCTTTCCTCTCTGCACATACATAGACTTGTTTTAGGAAATGTTGAAATTTTAGAGCAGTGAGAGAATGCATACACTCACAGGGCCTAGTGTGTGTGTGTGTGTGTGTGTGTGTGTGTGTGTGTGTGTGTGTGTGTGTGTGTGTGTGTGTGTGTGTGTGTGTGTGTGTGTGTGTGTGTGTGTGTGTGTGTGTGTGTTAGAGTGAAATGCAGGATATGTTTGAGGCCGAATTTGTCCTGCTAAGAGAAGCTCTGTTCTTTAGATGAGGATTATGGAAAGGGAGTTTGATGGAGACACACAGAAACAGAAAGACAGGCGGAGACGAGAGCAGTTAAATCGTTGACATAAATTAAAACAGCCTCTGCCAGCATTGTAAGTTTTTGTCTTTGCTTGAAACAGACTGCTAACTGGGATTTAGGATAACTCAGAAGAAAGACAACCAATAGGAGAACGACAAACTAACATAACTAGAGTAGATAATAAAGCGATCAACTGTTCCTTTTGTCTTTTCTAGTCTGGCATCAACAGATCAGTCCTGTATTTATTTTCATTAGCAGGTCGCTCTGGACCTCATCTGCTGTCACTCTAAACAACTTCCCATACACTTCAAATACACCTGACCAATCATATTTCAGTATTTAGAGGCGGGTCCTGTATGATGACGACAGGATGCTGCTTCAGCCTTTTCGTAAACAATCAACATGGCAGCTTCCACCACAGGGAGGTCTGTTGAATCTGATACTGGATGATGTATTTCAATTAAAACAATTAACAACTTTAATTCAACACTGTTGTTTTGATTGGTTGCAGGTCTGTTCATCACTTCCAGAGTCACTTCTGCATGTGCATCGCCTTATATATTATTTAAGTCGTATCTTATATTCTTTATCGTATCAAATTGTATAGTTTCATTCAATGTCGTGTCGTGTCGTATTGTATGGGGCGGCAGTGGTTCAGTGGTAGTGTTGGTCATCTCTCAATCGGAAGGTGGGGGGTTTGATCCCCGGTCCCGCTGTTCTCATGCCAAAGTGTACTTGGGAAACATCAGAATTAACTAATCACATTCACACACGGATGGTAATAGGACCAAGAGCAGTTTGTGGTTACGGGTATTGCTAAACCTCTCTGGTAAAATTAAAAAGACTGAGTGATGAATTGATCTGGTGCCACCAGGCTTCGTATTTTCATCACCATTCTCACATTTCTAACTATTCCCTCGCAGGGTAAAGAAAAAACTCTAGCCACAATCTTGTGATCTTAACTCATTCAGGCCATTTTCTGTAAATACACAATGTAACCTGATTACTGCTGGCAACTACTTTCACTACCTGTTTCACTGAATCAGTAACATGATTCCTTGAAAGACAATTTCTAGAAACAAGCCTGAAGTTGCTCATCGAAACCAAAAACGAAACCATTACAACCAGAAAAGAAACTTCATCCCACGTTTAGATTTTGAATCATTTGAACATGTGCTGGACTTTTAAAAACATTTTCTCAAAGCTCCTGTGTGGAGTCTTTGACTGGTTATGAAACAGGTTGAAATTAACAGTGCTGCCCTTTTCAGACCTACAAAATTTCTGTATCATGATTTTTATTGCCTGTAGAGATACAGCTTTGTTCACAAGGGGCGCCGAAACTGACACAAACGGAAAGTTCCTCAAAAGAACTGAATAATCCATGATTCATAAGATTATTAAGGCACAGTTTATTGGAAAAAGAAAAGCTTCTCTGATTTATTTGGGGTTCAGGAGAGACAAGACACAAACACAGTATAGTGTAAAAACAGGGGCAAAAAGTAATCTATATTTATGAACTCATGTTGGAGTAATTAGGTGGCTGTTTTGTTTGCTATCAGTCATTTTACTTTTAGGTCAACACTCACCACTAGAACATCGCTTTAAGAAATCAAACCCTTCATCACAGCTACAATGAGGACGATCGAGAGCTACACTCTGACTTTCATTAGCAGGAGCCGTCCTGCAAGCTCCACAGCTTACACTGTCCTCTCTGCACAGAGCCATTACTCAAATGAGGAGGGGCGGTCTACAGAGTACTATACTGAAATATGATGATGCAAAAATGTTCAATAACTCCAGAGTCAATAAAATCGAGCCTCCTGTTGGTTATATCCACAGGAGACATAACAATTAGTTTGGAAGGTAGAGTTATACATCATTTGGGGTTCATACCTTACTTTTCACCACTGACTTCCATGGGTTAAAATAAGTTTTCAGTACTTGAAAGGAATTTTAAATAAATACATTTTTACTTCTACATGATTAAAATGTTATCACAGTAAGTGTACTGTAAGTTGTCTTACATATTTTACTCACTTTTTCCACCCTTGTGTAAAATATGTAGAACAACAGATCGTTAATGGAACTTGGAGTTATAGTAAATATGATGTCTTTGGTGTAATCACACTTAAGGTGCTTTTTGACCACAAGAACCAGGAACTGTAATTCCAGGAATTACTCTTCAAGGAACTAAATGGTTCCTGTGGCCGACTGATGTGTGCGTTTCCAAGAGGCCCGTGAATATTATTCAAATTAGGCCAGTGACGTCTGGAGAAGCAATAACAGTAATAGCACTACACCACCAGACCAGTAGAGGGCAGTAAGAAAGAAATGAAGGCCATACAACAAAGATGACGCCTTAGAAGGTGACATACAAACTGATTCTTTGAATCAACACTTAGAAGGAGACGATGTTATTGAGGACGGTGAGTGAAATAAAACCACTGCAGGTACTCCAATCAGAAATGTTCAGCACTGCAGGCCCTGACCCCCAAAGTTCCTGGACCTTTGAAGAGTATTACCCCCGAGCAGGGACTTTTCAGGAGGGACATTAACTACCCCCTGGTTCCTGCTGTCGAAAGGCAAGTTCCTCAAAAGGTACTTAGTTCCTTGGGAAAGTTCCTGCAGTGGAAAAGCACCTTTAGTATTGCCATTGCACTATTGAATAATAATGTTATGGCACTTTGTAAAATCTTACCCGTATCATGCAGGACCAGTTAGAGAGCTTCTTTAAGAGCCAAGAAGCTGAAGTTACTCTGAATCTGTTAGCTGTGGTATTCCCCTGTCCACATAAAGTCCTGCTCTATTTACTGGATGAGTGATTAACTGCAAATCATCCACAACTTAGTTAAGGGTGAAAGGTTGTTGCTGCATTAGGACTGTGACTGTGTTTTCTGTTAATGATTCTGGCTCCTCACCACATAGGACACACTCTATTATCTATTTGTAGTACTGAAGACAGTCTGCAGGCTTCACTGACTAAAAACAACAGCTTGAAACGGCAATTTAATATAATAAAAAAGAGTTGGCGGCTCCATCGAGGAAAATAGACTTGTAAAGGCGGGTTCTCAGCCATTCTGAGCTTTATATGCGTGCAATAAAAATAATGAATATCAAACAGAAAAGGTTTAAGAGGGATCGGGGAGGATGAGAAAAAGAAGGGGTGAGAGAGGAGAGAAAGGGGGAGTGAGAGGAAGTACAGGGAGGTCCAAGATACTAAAAGTGTACAGAAGAGGAATTAAAATATAAATCATCTACTACATACAAAATGTTACAGCTGTTACTTACATACTGGAATAACCTCAATAAAAACAATTTAATCTGTCCAAACATTCATATTTCACTTCACTTAAACACTCATTTTCACACTTCATTTAAAGGAATCATAAAAGACAGAGGAGCTTGAAGCTGTTATTGTCCTTTGGTGGGCAGATAATACACCCCCTGAGCTCACTCTAGATATGACAGTTTTTCTCAGGACATCAGAAGTGGTGGTAAAGTGAAGGCCTCATGCTTTAAAGGTTTCTCAAGCCTAAATTAACTCTTTTCCCTACAGCATGAAGTGTGCTGAGTTTATTTTAGGTTTGGACACACATGACTGAAATAGGACACCAGATCATAGTCTCTGGAGAAAACCATGTTCTACTGTAAAGAGGTTATATAATGTTGCTGCTGGCTGTATTTGTCCAAGCACAGACGATTTTTCTTATTCTGCCAGGAGCTCGTGTTTACACTGATTCTTTATGATTTAACAGCTACACAGGACATACATTTGAGATGTCTGGAAATGTGTTCTTCCTTGTATAATGAGCATTTCACATATTTACAATAACAGTCCTGTCCAAAGCTGTCATTTCAGTTATCCGTACTGTTGTTCTTTATAGGAGATATGATGTCAAGCTTAATGTTTTAGATCCTTCTCATCCAGAATAAACATTTTGGATATCTGCAGCAGAATTCTGAAGTTTTAAATCATCACAATCTAATAACTCATATTTCAAGCCATAATGTCAGTGTCAGATGCCTCAATGAAAAAAAAGTTCCACATACCAATTACATAATTTTGAATATCCAAAATATCCTATTATCAATATACATATTTGGGTGTAATTTTAGGGCCTGTCTCAACTAGCAGCATTTTTTGTACTGGCGGCGCCTATTTCCATACAGGATCAATGTAGTTCAGCATTGTTAGTGCACAGTACTGAGCACAAAAATGCCATCACCATCATCTGATTTTTGTTTCCATGCTCACAGCTGAAAATACACGCAGCCTCATATATGCTATTTTCCTACACCAACCAATCAACATCAAGAACCTCTTAGTCTTCTTACTGGTGTAACCCCTGCTGCATCCATCATGCAGTGGACCTATCTGCCTCTGCTATGTGAGTCAGACCCTTTACCCCTGTACCAGGGAAGCGACCTGTCCTAGTACGGATGGAGGAAACTAACCACACTTATTATTCAGAGTTTCATTCCGGGTGTGGAGCTTCTGCTAATGCAACGTTGCATTTTTTAACTGCTTTTACATTTTCATTGTAACATTCTCTGGAATAAAAGCAAACATGGAGCACACAGAGAAACATTGAACGGACTTATCAGTCAATACTAGGTGATGCAGAAGAACCGCAGGACTGGTTTTGTAATGTAGCAACAGTAAGCGCTGGTGAGAAGCGCTCTGGAATCGAGGTTGTTGTGGGCGCTGCCAGTGCAGAAAAACGCAGTCAGTAGAAACAGGCCCTTAGATATCTTCAATACTACCTAACACCTGCAGATATCCAGAAATACGTTTTAGAGACCTCTGGACGGTATTTCTCAGTTTGGATAATTATTACAATAAGAATTGGATTGTGGATCCCTGAAATGGGAAGAATACTTTTGCAGGTTTATGAAATATTAATTCTGGACAGAAAGAATGAATATATGGAAGTCTGAAATGTTTGAATTTCATCACAGGTGTTCGTTATGTACACTCAGTCTAATCATTAAATGTTAAAATGACCCATCATCGTTTGTAAAAGTTTAAAGTTATCTAGAATTAAATTTTGGAGAAATTGGGTTTTATGTTATGATATGTTATTGACTGGAGTGTGTTTGAATTAAATGTTAAAATGGCTTGCCACATGTTAACCCCCTTTAGTAACAATAACAGTCACTTTATTTCTGATCTTGGATAAATGCATCCACACCAAGTTTCTGCAGCATCATCTCAAGTTTATACCTCATCCACCAACCAGGGGTTTACAATAAGCTAAATTTGCCACCATTGTACCCACTGACCCAGGATATAATACCTCATTCTGACTGACAGGGGGCGACATACTTAGACAATTACTATTATTATGCACTTCCTGCTTGTCTATGATTGTCAGCAGGTTTATGTTATGGTTGGCTAACCTGTTAGCCCTGTGTTGGATTATGCTGACATAGTTATCGTCAACAGAAGTCATGCTGCAGCTCATCAGCAGATATCCTGATTTATGTCCACATCAGAAGAGGGTAACAAGTCATTCCTACAACACGCTGACAGAACTACCTCATCTCTACTATACTCAACTTACTCGTCCACATATCCCGGCATTGATGGTAGATTTAGCAACAAAAATTTTAGTTGCATTATCCAGCGTCTCACCAGTGCACCTGAAACTTTCTCTACCTTCTCATTTCATACTCCCCGTAGCTATCCCTCCACTCCTCTAGTGATTTTCTTCCTTTACGTGTTCACTTTTGCTCAGCTTTTGGCAGGGAAGCAGTGATTCTAAAGTACGAGCAGGAGACACGTGTTGGAGTCACAGCAGTGAAGATGTTGGCCGCAGCGTCTTTCAACTATGACATGCGTGCACATGTAAAAAAGGATGCTGTAGCAGTAATTAACGAGATGTCAAGAATCACTGACAAAACCCCAGTATCTCAGGAAAACGATGTGAAAGTATTTGATGTGATCTCTTGGCAACATGATCCCTTAAGAAGGTATTTTAACTAGCCTGAGCGGGCCACTGAAACCTGCAATCAGCCGGACCGGGTCTGTCAATCATACGTGGGCCAGTTGTAATGTCGAGCCCCGCCAACCCATTAACCCCTGTTCTGATTTATTAGGGCCGGGGTCAATACACAAGAGGTGGTTCTGATACTTATTTTTTCCACTTGGTGTGTCACTGCATTGAGTGTTTTATGCTCTGAAACCTGGTAAAGCTCTTATAACCTACACTCAACACTTTGCCTGAATGCATCTTGTGTAGTCAAAGATGGAGCACTGAGGCCATGACGGGTAAAACTATCAGGTGATAGCTGGGCCCCTTTTCTGCTTGTGCATACATATTTTCCACCCCTACAGCCGTCCTTGTCTCAATCCCACTTCATTAAGATTAGAATGTACTAGTCCAAGATTAAACAAACCCTTGGATCAACACATATATGTATATAACCTAAGTACATTGTTTACCTGCATTATGAACTCCCGGCGTCGGGGCATCCCCCTCTCAGAGAGCAGCAGGTACTCCGGCTCCTTCTCCTTCTTGGCCTGCTGGATCTGAGCCAGACGGCTGATCGGATTCATGCCTTGACCATAATCTGGTCCCGTCTGGGAGGAAGAGGAGACATGATGGTCAATTCCAATTAACACACTGTTATCATATTATCATGATCGTCTGCGGTCTGCTGATAGTGCAGTAGGTGTGTGAGAATTAACTTCTAATATGTAAGCGGATATGAGATTAGACTCTCCTGTAGTAGACTGATGCAAAAGATAAAGAGATAAGTGGATAACACAGGAAATGAGAAGGGAAAAAACCTCCTAACATCCAACTTCACACATTTGTCCATGTAAAGATTCATTTCGACCAAGAGTTCCGGGTCTTTTAGCCCCCAGAACTACTTTACCCTGAACTAAAAGTTTCCTGTGCCCCCATTGTTGTTTTTGTTTCGAACATAGGCTGAAGTCCCAAGTAGATTGTGCAAATCAAGCCAGTGACGTATGGAGGAGAAAAAAAAAGTTAATGCACTACACCACCAGACCGGTAGAGGGCAGTAAAACAAAGACAAATGCCATTCATCACAGATGACACCATAGAAGCACAACAGTTAGCCTGTTAGCATGAAGAGACTCAGCTGGTGCTGTTTTAGATGGTGCTATATTTCATCACAGATGGATTCACTGAATCAACACGTGAGAGGAGATAAGCGAGAGGAGCAAAGACGTTTCAACACGGCTTTAAAATCCTTTTTAACTCAAAAAGCTGTGACAGAGATCGGACGGTGTTTTGGTTGAAACCGTGACCCTGTTAGCTGGAGACTTTCAGCCGGATGCGTCCCTCATAAACATCTTTAGAAGATCATTAAATATCTGATGAGGATATTTTGAAATCTTAATAAAAACTAAACTAGCTTGCATTCCCAGGAACTCCCTCTGTGTTTCAACAGCTGTGTAAACTCCACAAACACTGAAACGTTCAGCTGAAGGTCTCCAGTTTACAGGGTCACTTTTAAAACCATAACACCGGGAGAGACGCATTTGCGGTGGGCTGAGAGAAGACAACTGTTACAAGCTGCTAAATCAAGAGAATCACAGCTTCTTCTTTTGAAAAGTACACCCACATACAAAACAGATAGAACAAATAAAAAAAAATGAAAGAAAGAGAAATCAAGTGAATCACTGATGTGTGTGATGGTATTGTGGATGGCGGGCGGAATATCAACACTGCAGGTGATGACATCAATATTTGTCTGAGCTGCCGTACCTTGAGGATGGTCTTGGTGCGTTTCTTGTAGTGCGTCTTGGGTTTCTCCACAGCGGGGATGAAGGGCAGCTTCTTCAGGTCCTGCAGGATGGACAGAGCGGCACGCTTCTTGGACAGCTTCTTGCTGTTGCCCTCGCCCTCAGCAGAGAACTCCCCCACGTTGACACGAGTCAGGAAGCTTTTCATGTGTGGGGGTCCGCTCTCCTTTAACACCTGGGGAAGGTAGAGACAGAGCAGGTTGGAGGTTGGAGGTGTGGGAAATTTCGTTTTCAGTGTGTGAAATACATGATTTATCTCAATTTGTTGGGGGGCGGGAAAAAAAGATTTAAGAGGAGTATAAACGAGAGAAAGAAGTTCTAAATGTGTTTTTGTCATTCATTATGTGTGTGAGGGAGTGTGTGCGGCGCAGTGCGCAAGCAGCTACACCAGGTGGTCCAAAACATCTGTTTTCGATGGTCACAGTGCTACCCACCCATATGCGCGTGTTACTCATACACAGACAGAATGCACACACACAAACACACACATACACATGCACGGTGACGTACAAACACACACATGAAGAGGAACATGTTTCTAGATGACAGTCTCTAGTGTTGAGGGCTCAGTTTCCTTCCTCCAGCCTCTGGTCACCTGGGAGACCTAAAACAAACACCGGCTGGCGTTAGGTCATGCTTCTGCAATCACATCTACTTCCTGTGAAGTCCGAGAACAGTGTGCAAGTGTGTGCATGAGTGTGTGTGTAGCAGGTGGGGTTCTCCCAAACCTTATTTAGGACAAACACACTGGAGGAAGAATTAGATTTCACACACTTACTGAGTCCAGCAGAACATGTTTCCTTTAGTGTGGACGCCTTTTTGGATCCATGGCTCTCACACTTTCTCCCTCGCTCTCCCTCTAGCTGTGGCTACTTTCTATTAATGTTTCTTTCTCAACCCCTCCTCCTCCTACTCCTCTTCTACCTCCTCCTACTGCTTGCTTTCATTTGAGCTCAATTTGCGGTGCAGACAGCACAAATTGTTGCAATCAGATGCAATCGAGAAACAGTTAATTTGAACCCAGTGACCGATAAAACTGATTAAACTGATAAGTGGAACCTTGAGCATTCCTCAGATGCTTCACACATCAACACAGACTAATACCAGACCTCGAGGAGAACAAAGGGTAACGTGTACAGACCCTCTTTCCCTTCACACACAAACTTCTTTGTTGTTTTCATTAACAAGCTAAAAAGACGAGATGCATCAGTTAGACGTAACTACGAGACTGCGCGTCAACGTTTTACAAAAAGGCCACAAAGGGAGGTTATTTTAGGGTTTGGAGCAAGTGCAGGGCACTCTCAGCAACTGTGCTGACACCAGCCCTGTGTTTGCTGTCAATGTACCTGTTAGGCTGTCAGCATTCCTGCACTCTGACTGTAAGGATGTGTGTTGTAGGGAAGCCTTGGAGCGCTAGCTGTCAAAGCTAACAGCCAAACTCACCCCCACCCCTGAGATGTGTTCTGGTCTTGCTCATCACCAGAAAAGGGAAATGTAACATGGCAGCTTCTTGTGCATTACAACATTCAGTGAGACTAGATACATCTGACTCTTTTTAAGTCAGTCAACAGGGTTGATGATGACACAGCTCATCGCTGGCCAGCTGAGAAAAAAGAGCGAGTAACAGAATATAGACGTAAGCTGGGTTCTGTAAGTCTCTAATGTTGCTGAAGTGAATTATGGGATGTGCAGGACAGGAAGCGTCCTCAGCTGTCCTCAACTCTGTGGCTTCATTCACTAAATCAATCTCTCATTCAAGTTCTCTCTCTCTCCTCGTCCATCACGGCCTCTTCTAAACATGTGAAGCGCTTCCACTTAAGTGGTTGAGAAAGATGGCCAGCTGAAAAGAGAGGAACAAATTTGCTTCCTGGTGGGTGACCACAATGCGCCTGATTTGATTCCGACCACAAACCTCTGTTACTCCTTTGTATAACCTCAGCTGCCATTGTTTATTTGGCAAGCAACAAACGGGGATTCCAGAAACTGGAAACTGGTCCTGGCTGAGAAATGGTTTGATGATCGCTCTCAATGAAACTGCAAATTATCCATTTAACATCTTGGTTTTTACACAGATTTAACAAATGACTTCTAACATGTTGATTAGTTCCAGTTTAGAGGTTATGTTAATTCAATCTGGTTTCATCTGGACAATCCCAGTGTAGCTACTCCCCCCTGATTCCATTCTTTGCATTTAATATAGCTAGCTGCTAGCCTCAGCTACATGAGGGGTTCCAAAGACCCCCACTGTCCCTCAAAGTGATTTAATGTGGCTTCATTTAGCTGGTCTGCAGAAAATAAGCCTACCTATGTGAGCATGTGGCTGTGTTTCCTGTGCCTTTATGAATTAACCTACTGCTACTGATGCTTTTGATAATTCACTGTTCACTGACCCTTGACTTAGGAGTCATGTGGGAACAAAGAAAATTCATTACATTTTCTATTTTCAAGGTTTTATCTAAAATGTAGCTGCTATTTTTGTTGATAATTTTTACTATAATGGGTAAAATATACTATTTTTAGATCATTTAAAAAAAAAAAACATTCTGGAAGACATCTCAGGACCCCCCATTTGTGTCTCGCGACCCCCCAGGGGGTCCCAAACCACACTTTGGAAACCCCTGAGCAACAAATTCAGAAAAGAAAGGCCACCTCTTATTCTACAAAGGAATCAAATCAGCAATTTGTCTTCCAGTTCTTTTCCAGTAGTCAAACCCCTGACCATTACAATCTCATTGAGCCCCTTTAAACAATGACCTGTTGAAAGGTATTGTGCTCTCCTGGGTGATCAGATCTCAAACGGACCTCCTCACTGCTGGTGTGAATGCTCTTCACTGTATCCCGAGGACAGATTCACGTCTGATCACTCAGACCACATACGGAGCCAGCTCGAGACACATTTGAACACAACGGTCATGTGTATGCTCAATTGTTCTTGGCTGCTTTAAGGACCGCCCACTCTCCAAGTGTCCATGGCAATGATCACATGGAGTAACAGATCACCAGTTTGTCATTTATGACTAATTTAAAATCTCTCCACTGTCTGCATCTCATGATTTCTTCTCATGTCATTCCAACATGTGAAGACGTGTGTCCATGTTTATTCAAGAAGTATTTCAGATTTGAATACAGAGCGAGTCAGAGATGTGATTAAAGTTGATCAGAGTTTGAAATAGAACAGTGAAGATGTGATTCATAACAGAGATGATCAGCTGTGACATGGATCTGTCTGTGTGCTTTTGTAATCTGTCTTCTGTTTAATGAGGCGAGTCAGTATTCTCACGTTCAGCCCACTTTAATACATGATTTAATGATGATCTACGCCTCTACGTGCTTTGATTGGCACCATCAGGAGATAGTTTATCGTAGAGATGCAGCCCGTACTTGATTCAGACTTTCTGGGAGGTGGATCATTTTGTCTGATAACTGTAAACAGAGACTCCAGTGTCCAGTGTAGTTTTCATTGACAGTCCACAGACTTCTAGAGAAACATCAGGCTTCATCTTTCTCCCTGCATTACGTTTTTTAAAGTCTAATGAAGGTGAATGGTTGCCTTTTTTCTTTTCATACGCAGCAGGAAGTTGGGATTTGATCATAAGTAGTCACTGGAGCCACATGCTGAGACGCTTGATAAGGCCAAGTGTGAATGTTAGCTGTCCACTTGTGTTCGGATCACCCAGTGTGTGTGTCTGAACGTCCCCTGAGTGAGTGAGTCAGTGTCTTTCTTTTGGCTTCTGCTGTCCCTTCTGCTTGTCCAAAGCACTCTGTGAACTTGCAAAAAAACAGCAGAGGAACTGCTTTACTGATAAGACTCATCTTTACTCTTCAAAGTGAATCATCTAATCACTGACGAGGATCCAAACATCAAAGGTGGCGTGTACTGATACACAGTGCAGTCAGAGACAAAGCGTGTGTCAGTGAACACACGTCACACACTCTTGGCTCAGGATGGCGGCAGACGAGCTGCAGTCAGTCTCCTGGCAGACGACACAGGATCTGCGCCACGCCGATGGGATTTCAGCACTTTCATTCATTTACGTGCACACACACACACACACAAAAACAAACACACAAACACACCCATGTACCACCTAATGACAAGGATCAGGTTGTACACAGGAAACACTCTGTAATTCAAGGTTGATTTTTTCTTTTACAATCCCCGTCTCTTGTCTCTTCATCTCTTCTTTTCTCAAACATGGGAGGCCTGCTCTCGGCTTCTCAGGGAGACATTAATACCCTGAGCAGTCTGAGGATCCGTGCATGCGAGACCTCAGGTACACTGGAAGAGGAGGCTATGGGAGCAGAGTAGGACAATGGCGAGGACTGGTAGAGGGAAGAAAGGCTCTTTTGTGAGGACCGGTGGATGGACAAGCCCTCGGGGAAGCTGCTCCTTGTAAGATGGGTGGTTCTTGGCTCGGACCCTCTTCTCCTGTGTCCTCCTTGGAAAAGGAAGCCTCTGATCCAACACACAAGCTGTGATTTATAGATTGGTTCCTCTTTGATGCTGACATCTGTTTGATATTGCCTGACAGGGGGATTAAGTGAGCCAACTGGCTCTCAGGGTGGCGGCGACCCTCATCGTTGCATCGTTGGATGGGAAAGCAGACACTCGCGAGCAGTGACTCATGGGTAATTTCATGCTCCAGTAAAAGCAGGGATGAGATGATGTGCAAACAGGGCTGCTGTAAAAGGTATTCTAACGAGAGATGACCCTGACCTGTGTAAGGTGCAATAATGCATAATATGTGAGTTTATAGTTTTGATTGTGAGCGATCTGTATCTCCTCAGTGCTTAAAACAAGAAACAGTGAAAGAGATGTGGCATGGCAGGAGAGGAGAGAAGGCCAGACTTTGACTGATGATCTCTACCCACAATATATTGGCATTGTAAGAGCACATTGCATGAAGTAAGTATGTAAGTGAATGCACTGAGAGCCATCAAGAGCTTGATGAAAGGGAGAAAGGGGTTTGTAATATCAGGAATCAGGGAAAAGATGCCTTAACTTGGAAAGGTTTCTTTTGATATAACACAGAACAAAACAATCATGGTGTGACTGATGTGAAGAGGTGGAAAACTAAAGCCTGATTTATACTTCTGCGTCAAATCAATGGCGTAGCCTACACCGGGGGTCCGCGTAGTTCCCGTACCTACGCAGAGGCCTATGCAAGTACCTGACATGCAACTCCTCCAAAATGTAACTATGTGTCGAATCAGCGCAGACCACAAGCCTCGTGTTTGGTCAGCTCGACGGCATTGTGTTTTCCTCATTTACAGCACTTCCGGGGATCCCTGCTAATCTGCTGCACATTGGCCGTGTATGTCATCTCCTCCTCTCTATTCTTGTCTTTATGATAAACAGCAACATGTATCAGCTGTAGATTAACATAACACACTCTGAGTCACAGAGGACAAATAAACGGAGATCGTAGTGGGCCCGGAAACAGGCGACCGGACTATCAGAGAGACCACACCGCCCTCAAGCGTTCCGGACACATCGACGCAGAAGTATGTGGTGCTCATGTACTGCTGCGTAGGGGCTGACGAAGCAGTATAAACCAGCCTTAACACCAATTATCAGTTTCTGAGTGTAAGTAGTGAAGAGATGGCACATAGCGAGTAAACGGTGGTGGTCTGTAAATGTTTTTTGCTCTTAGAACTTTTTACTCCTGCTGCTTTTTATTTGACGTATTTCTAATTTGTTTGTCTTCTCTTCCCTCCAGTGCCTCAGCCTCATTCCCCAGCCTCTACCTCAACTTCAAGCCACACCACTCAGCCTATGAAACTAAATCACCTTTCCACAATCTCTGTTGGTGTTGCTTTTAGGTCCTATAAAGAGACTGGTTGTAAACCGTAACAGAAAATGAGTTCTTCCGGTACCTATACCGTTTTTTATTTCAACACCACATTGGTATCAGCCTGGAGTAACCCAAAGATGTTGCATTGGGGTATCTACAGCCATGGCCAAAAGTTTTGAGAATGACACAAATATTACATTTTCACAAAGTCTGCTGCTTCAGGGTTTTTAGGTGTTTTTGTCAAATGTTTCTATGGTATAATGAAATACAATTAGAAGCATTTCATAAGTATCAAAAGCTTTTATTGAGAATTACACAGAATTCATGCAATAAGTCAATATTTGCAGTGTTGACCCTTCTTTTTGAAGACCTCTGCAATTCTCCCTGGCATGCTGTCAATCAACTTCTGGACCAAATCCTGACTGATGGCAGTCCATTCTTGCATAATCAATGCTTGGAGTTTGTCAGAATTTGTGGGTTTTTGATTGTCCACCCGCCTCTTGAGGATTGACCCCAAGTTCTCAATGGGATTAAGATCTGGGGAGTTTCCTGGCCAAGGGCCCAAAATCTTAATGTTTTGTTCCCCGAGCCATTTTGTTATGACTTTTGCTTTATGGCAAGGTGCTCCATCATGCTGGAAAAGGCATTCTTCATCACCAAACTGCCCTTGGATGGTTGGGAGAAGTTGCTCTGGGAGGACGTTCTGGTACCATTCTTTATTCATGGCTGTGTTTTTAGACAAGATTGTGAGAAAGCCCACTCCCTTGACCAAAAAGCAACCCCACACATGAATGGTCTCAGGATGCTTCACTGTTGGCAAGAGACAGGACTGATGGTAGCGCTCACCTCGTCTTCTCCCAACAAGCCTTCCTCCAGATGCCCCAAACAATCGGAAAGGGGATTCATCAGAGAAAATGACTTTACCCCAGTCCTCAGCAGTCCAGTCCCTGTACCTTCTGCAGAATATCAGTCTGTCCCTGATGTTTTTACTGGAGAGAAGTGGCTTCTTTGCTGCCCTCCTTGACACCAGGCCTTCCTCCAAAAGTCTTCACCTCACTGTGCGTGCAGATGCACTCACACCTGCCTGCTGCCATTCCTGAGCAAGCTCTGCACTGGTGGTGGCCCGATCCCGCAGCTGTAACACCTTCAGGAGACGGTCCTGGCGCTTGCTGGACTTTCTTGGGTGCCCTGGAGCCTGTTTGGCAACAATTGAACCTCTCTCCTTGAAGTTCTTGATAATTCGATAGACGGTTGACTGAGGTGCAATCTTACACGCTGCTATAAACTTCCCTGTTAGGCCCTTTTTGTGCAATGCAATGATGGCTGCACGTGTTTCCTTGCAGGTAACCATGGCTAACAGATGAGGAACAATGGTGTCATGCACCATCTGCCTTTTAAAGTGTCCAGTCACTCAATCATGACAGATTGATCGCCAGCCTTGTCCTCATCAACACCCACACCTGTGTTAATGTGTGTGACACCTGTGTGTCATTGAAATTATGTTAGCTGGTCCTTTTGTGGCAGGGCTGAAATGCAGTGGAAATGTGTTTTTGGTGATAAAGTTCATTTTCAAGGCAAAGAGGGAATTTGTAATTAATTGTAGTTGAGCTGATCACTCCTCATAACATTCTGGAGTATATGCAAATTGCCATTATAAAAACTGAAACAGCAGACTTTGTGAAAATTAATAGTTGTGTCATTCTCAAAACTTTTGGCCATGACTGTACACGTATTCCCTTCAGTAGGGCTGTTGGAGTACAGTAGTATTAAAAAGCCAACAGTGAAGCATGATAGACCACTGCACAACTGCATGTGACCTAAGCTGAATGTAACTTCCCCCCTTTGGGAACATTTCAGCTCCTTTAGACGAGGCAGTTTGTGAAATCTGCAAAGAAACACAGGAAGTTATCATTCAGCTATTGAGATGAAGCTGCTGTTCCCGACAGCACAGAGTAGTGGAGCAGCTCATGCCGGTCCTAGTCGACAGCTTGGAGTCGGTGAAGCCTTTGCCCGAGAGGAAGTCCAACGGTCTACTGTGGCTCAGTTGTTAGAGAAGGTTGGCAGTTTGATCCCAGCTCCCGCAGTCACATGCCTAAGTGTCCTTGGGTAAGACACTGAAACCTAAATTGCTCCCGCTAGACATCACTGATGGTCCCTCACTATAGCAGTCTCTATCATCAGTGAGTGAATGTGGTGTGAATGAGTGAATGTGACGAGGAGTGTAAAGCACTTTGAGTAGAAAGTCTAAAAAAGTGCTTTATGAGTGCAAGTCCATTTACCGTTTACCCCCCTTCATGCTGCAACAGAAAGGGTCCCCATGATCTAAGTCCAGTAAAAGATTGAATCCAAACACATTACGTACGTAAAGATCCTTAGATTACTTCAAGTCTACAAAGGCTGCATGCTCCGCTCAAGTTGTCTGGGATCTATCGTACCATGTAAGAGCAAAGTTTGGATCCTTCTTCTTTCTCAGCCTTGGCGTACATGCTCCTTGTGATGGAAATCAGGCTCTATCTAGTGATTCAGATCATTTGGCTCGGCAAACACATGCTCTTTCGGCTCCCAAACGGCTCATCATAGTACCATTTTGGTTTAGTTTTCCACCAATGTTGTGTATATTTTTCAATCACTGGTATTGGAGAATGACTTGGTAATGGCCAACACAAGTCAAGGTTTTGGAATCAGTATTGGTGAAGAGAAAAAGGTCTCTAGAAGACAAACAGGCAAATGGTTTCCAAAACTGAATTCTACTTTAAATCATTTTAATTCCATGAAAGATAAAACGCCAAACAAACCCAGAAACTCTGGGCAAAGAGAATTAGCTGGAGATAGATGATTTAAGCAAGACAAAGTGAAGAACAGAGAGTAGTTAATGATTTACTGCTCATCAGACAGCGGTAATGAACAGCCAGTCTCCACATCAACAGCAAGCAGAAGAGAGACTGCTGGAGGAATGTGGCTGCTTTAAAAACCCGCCGCTGTCAGCTTCCAATTTGGAAGGACAGAAAATGAAAGTGGTGTAGATGCTGACAGTGACAAAGACATGACGGATGAGTCACATCAATCCAGATTTAGCTGGCCGGAATTATTAATAGTAGTTCCAGGAAGGACAGCCATGTCATGCTCCGATTAGTAAATGCATTTTATGAACAAAGGGGAGAGAAAAGGAGGGCGGGAAAGGGAGGATTGGACAGCTTTCCAGATAATTTCTTCAGTGTTGTGTAAACTTTTTTGCAAGCAAAGTCAGAGTGAGAAAAAAATCCCTCCCTCATTCTGTCCTTGTCTTAGTTTTCTCTCAACACCATCCTTCTAGCCTCAACATGCATCCGCCCTTTACTGTGATTCTTGGGATGATAGTAGGAGAGGTGGAAGGCAGGGGTTTTGACGGAGGAAGGGAGGGGGCACGCAGAGTAAACTGAGCCTCCCTTGTTTTTGGCACCTTGCAGAGTGCAGTAGAAGAAGAGGGGGCCATCAGGGAGTGAATATTGGATGAGTCAGCTGAGATACGTCGAAAGCCAAGGGGAACAGACCCAGCAGGTCATGTAAGGACACACAAAGCTACTCTATTAATTTGGAAAAAGTTGAGCTCAAAGAAAAAGCAGCAATGGTAGGATTGTCTGTAATGTCTAAAAGAATCACAAGAAAGTCAGCTGTCTTTATCCACTGAAGTGTCCAACCGTGGAGGAGAATCCCAAGAATCTACAAGCATTGAAGTTTCAATATCACACCTCAGCTGTTCACCTCCAACAAACAGATGACTTTAAATAATGTATAAAAACAGAAGAGGACAACAAAACATGACATGCTCAGGATTTGCTCTTGCAGGTGACGGTGGTGGATAATTAAAGTTTATACACCACAGAAATTACAAAGCCACCCCTGTCGACAACCGACAAGTCTAAACATAAGAAGAAACTCAGAAGTCAAATTTGGTGTGCCATTGGCCTAGCAGTTTAAGTATCCGCCCAAAGAACACAGGCTCTAGTCCTTGTTGCAGCGATCATGGGTTCAACTCCCAGGTTTTACAGTGTGGCTACGTTAGCAGAGCTGGCAATACCAACCAACAGGTTAACGTCCAAATGCCTGTGGATGTTATGTGAACAAAAGCCTACATACAACTTCATCTCCAATTCCTAAATCAAAATACTGATGCGCCATGTTACGAGAGGCCATCTCATTTCTATCCAGATAGTAGTCTTCATCAACCAAACCTACACAACAGATGACCGGCATTCCAGCCCTACAATAATGAAAACACTGATAACTTCTTTGACTGACTAGTAATTAACGAGCAATAGTGACGACGTTTAATCATGTAGCGAACTAAACACACACACTCCTAGGTGACAAATGACTCCAAGCACATTAGAGGGAAGTCATGACTTAACTTTGAAGTTATGGTTTTTTGGGTAATTTTGCCTTTATGATAGGACAGCTGAAGAGAGACAGGAAATGTGGGGAGTAGAGAGAGGGGGAATACATGCAGCAAATGGTCGTGGCCAGGAACTGAACCGGCGACCTCTGCGACGAGGACTGTAGCCTCTGTATTTGGGGCGCATAGACCGCTAGGCCACCAGCGCCCCATGCCTGTACTTTGAGGTGGAAATGAATCTTCATTTTAAGGCCTTTAATGTAAATCTAAAAACACCTTTGACTGGCTGAATGTCAGGGCAGGATTTCAAAATGATGAATCATCATTTTAATCCGATCATAATCGTATCAGAATCCTTTATACAGGTAGTTCTTGATAGCCGAGTCGCACACAGAAGGTTGCAAATGTATGCCTGGTTAAAAAAAACACATCTTAATCTCTTTGTGCCCTCATGTTTTGTCCTGTCTCAGGTCCAAACTCCACTATCTTTCACTGAGAACATTTAAATAGGTGACATTTTTCGGTGATTCAGCTCGTGATTTGTCATTATGAAGAAGCTGGTTGGTCCTGAGGCTAGACCGGTGGAGAACCACTGCTGTAGACTGTGTTTCACATAGTAAACAGAGCTAATGTAGTTAATGGATTCTCTGTTTTATAATGTGGGCAGAATAAAAAGCTGTTTCGGCTCCTTGTTCCAATGTGGGTGGAGAGTAAGAAAGTAAAGGGTGAAGGCTACAGAAAGGTTTTCTGATGTTTTCAGCACTTCTGATATAACTGTTTTGATGTCCATGTAACTGAACACCTTTACCAAATTCATTACTAAAACCTTGATGGGTCATGATGTGGAGGCAAGCATTTTGTGGGCATACAAAATGTAATCTATTTTCATACACATCCCAAGGTTCACAGGTCAGGATGAATTCCTGAGAAGTTTAAAATCTCTTGGTTTGTTGGAAACATTTCAGAGGCAGAACTTGAGTAATATTGAAACACTGGGGAGTAAAACACAGAGGATGTCTACTCATACGTAAGATAATTGAATTCACTCAAACAGGCTGAACAATAGATAGAACTTATCAGCTGAGTCACAACCACAGCAACCAGATCACACCATGGAACCCCATACCAAAGTCCTACATCAGCAATTTCCAACCAAACTTCCCCAGAACTGATTTTTTGATGCTCTGAGTAAACACTTCCTTCTTGCATTATCATTACAGGGAAGAGAGTTATCAGTGTGACTCCCACATTTTTTTTTTTTTTAACACTTACCGTATTACGACACTTCTCCAACCCTCATTATAAATCATATGACATCACACATGCCGTATCACTGTGGTCTTATCTTCATTCACCCCCTCATTACAGGGAAACCACAAGTTGTAATTCCCAGCGCTAATGTCTCACCTCAAAGTTAACAGATAGATTCCTCTTGAGGGCGATTTCGTAGACGAGGCTGATCTCTGATTTGCTGGCATCGGAGCCGTCCTCACTCTCCTCTTTTTCCTCTGGACTCTGGAAAACAGAAAAAAGCACGGTCACATCAATGAGAGGGGTACTGATCGATGCTTATCAATTATGACATGTTCATTACAATGAAAGTAAAGGCAGCTCAATGAGTGGCCACCAACAGGAGAGCTTTGGTTGTTAGATACATTATCTATTCTTAAGGTTAGCTTGACTTATAGAAATAGCATAACTGCTATTCAAATATAGAAAAGATGGACGACAAGGCAACTCCCTAAAAGTGAAGAAAAAACATTTGAAGCTTGACTTGCTGCAATGAAGGCCATGGAGCCTGCCTCCCTGTGTTATCAGATGGGACACCACTCCAACTTTAACATATCTAAACATAAGTGGAATATTTTTTCTCATGTTGTCGTTACAATCACATCTCATCAAGCTGATTTAAGTTCCAGAGATTCATTTTTTGAGGTTTTACTTTAAACATGTTATTTAATGCGACTAGAAGAGGTTTAGTGCCATGATCGACAGCTGTGTTGACCAATCCAGCTCCTGCTCGGCTGAGTGCACCAGATTATCAGGGATGAAAAGGAACCGTCCCACTTGTTTTTCCCACCTGCTCGAGACTGGTCTCGAGACCACTTTTTTTAAGGTCTCGGTCTCAGAATTGAAAGCATTTATACTTGGTCTCCTCTCCGTCTTGGACTGGGTGAACTCTATATTTTAAATCAAGACTGGTGGAGACCACCACTGATGCACTCTGTGTTGCTGTGAATACTGTGATAACAGAGAACTCCCCCCTCCCTTTTCTCAATTCATTAATTTTTTTCCCACCTGTTACAACTTTCGCGATGCTACCGGGGGTGACATGCCCCCTGCACTCAAGCGTTAATGAAAGAAGACAGACGAGAAGAGGAGAGATTTTTGTGTGCCTGTGACCAGAGATGTATTCTGATCATTTATTTAAGCAATAAATAGACATTAAATAACATACTGTGGAGGAACATTGAGAGAAGGGCCGAGCTTAATACCTGCCACAGGATTACCACAGTCAACACCTATAACCCACCAGATAGAAATACTACAAATATGAACAAAAGGAAAACACATACAACTAATGAGAAAATAAAGGCTTGAAAATAGTCCTGCGCAGCTACCGCTACGACCTCTTTCCTTGCCCTGGATCAAGGGAAACAGAAAACAGTTTAACTCTGATCAAAAGGGAAAGTTAAGCCAGTGATGACACAAAAGAAACTTAAGGAGTCAAAAGGCCCTCACAGCTCGTCAAAAGAAAGGCAACAAAGACCAAACCAAACCTTGTTTGTTGCTGTATTATATGGATTACTCTCATGATAATTTTAATTGATATATACAGTCTTGGTCTTGTCTCAGTCTTATCCTGCCTTGGTCTTGATCCCTAAATGTCTTGGTCTTGTCTTGGTCCTGTTGCACTCTAGTTTTGGGCTTGTCTTGGTCCTTGTGCACTCTAGTCTTGGTCATACCCTGTTCTCGGTTAATGTGGTCTTGATTACAGCACTAACTAACACACGAATCATTCGACTTTCCACAGCTTCAAAACCACACGAGAACCTGCTCTGCTGTAAACTGAACCAAAAGAGGAGATCTTGCCCATCTTATCAGTTTCCGTGTGTTTTTTTCAGCACCTGTAACTCGAGATATTTTACTTCTGCACAACAGGAGGAGGTGGAGAGGCATGGTCAATCTTTGAATAAAAGCAATGTACTCAAACAGGAGGCCAAAGCAGGAGAAACCTTTGACTTTATTCATATCTGTTTTTGTAAGCATCTCGATCGTCCACAAACAAAAGCAGACACAGGTCAGCCTAATAAATGTCAGGAAAATAAATCTAGTGGGCTTAACGGACTAGATGCAAGAAGTGCTCCTACAGTTGGAAGAAAGAGCATTATTGATCCTATTAGAGTTCTGAAAATATAAAATCTTTAGTCAAACAGAACCTCAGGCCTGCTAATGTTACTCATTAAGTTAAGGCAAAACTGAGATATTGACTCTTCCTCGTTCTTCCCCCTTTTTCAAGGAACCAACTGATTAGACACACCAGTCACCAGTTTATGTTTATAAAAAATGAAAATAAAAAGATGATTCTGTTTGTGATCTTCAAGGACAGAATTTCAGGGCGTAGCCAAGGGTACTAGGGTCTCCAGTTTGAGGGTCATCTGTGCTCTTTGCAGACGATGTGGTCGCATCGAAAGGAGTCAGTTGAGGTGGTTTGGGCGTTTGATAAGGATGCCTCCTGGAGGCGTTCTAGGTGTGTTCACCTGGGAGGAGGCCTCATGGTAGACTCAGGGTTTTGTGGAGGGATTATATATCCCATATGGCCTGGGAACGCCTCTGGATCCCCCAGGAGGATCTGGAAAACATCGCTGGGGAGAGGGATGTCTGTGTCAACTTGCTTAGACTGCTGCCCCCCCAAGCCTGATCTTGGACAAGCGGATAAAAAATTGATGGATGAATGGAAAATAGAAAGGTATATTTTGTCTTTCCTGCTTTCAAAGAAAACACACAATACTGTGAACATAAAATTGAGCCCTGTATCAAAACAAAGATTACACATCAACGGGGTGAGCGTCGGCCAAGCTGCTGCAACGAGAAGCCTGTCTGTTTGTGGATTTGATCCTTATCTGATATGGGATTAAGATGTATTTCAGGACATGACTGGTGGTCCTTGGACTGAAGAGGAAGTCTTCCAAAAGGGGTGGTCCGATTACATTTGAGAATTTCCGCATATCACTCTGTTTTTAGACCTTCAGATGATGGTTTGTGAAAATCAGGAAGACAACGTTGAGTGGGTCAAACTTATGTTTTTAGATGGGTCTGGTTACGACAATTAAAGAAAGGAAAGAAAGTATTTTTTCTTTTATATTCTTAATTTAGTTGTTTAAATATGAGCAGCCAGACTGAATCCATCAGACTGATTTTCAAGAGTTTCCAGACTGATTACTATCAATCTCTTAATCTTGCTATCGGTCACGAAGCAAAGAAACCGAGTCCATGCCACACAGATCATATCATCAGCCATACACCACAGGGCTTTTTGGTGCCAACAGTCTATGGGAATGTAGAGCTCTGTCTCTCGATCCTTATCTTCTCATGTCCAGCTCTTTGTCTGAATGGCTGCTGTCTTTCCCTTTGGGCTTCTTCCCTCCTCCCTCCTCATTGTGTGACCTGATCTGACGCATGAATCATACCGAGAGATCTCTTGGATTTCACGGGAAGCGCTGTCACGTGGTGGATGCACCTACTGCACCGGAGAAAAGACCTCGAAGTGGCGAGAGGCCCGCGTGTGTGTGCGTGCTATAGATGAAAGTTTGCAGACGTGAGAGAAGCGAGGGTGAGTCAGCCCACAGAGAAAGCACAGCCCTCTTCGCTCATACGCAGTTTTAATGAAATTCCTTTCATGAATTAATTGTTTTCATGGTAACATTTCCTCTGCCACAGCTTCATGTTTGAGATGTGTGTGATTTATGGTGTGTGTTCCTCCTCAAGGCTGCACATCAAAGTTTCTGCATCTGTATGGGTGTGTTTTAGCGAACTTTCACGACCAAGCAGAACAGCGACCTTGCTTTGACAAAGACAAACAGAGGGCCAACTTTAAATTTGGAGTCTTCCCTTCTTTATAGATCTTCTGAACAAAGAGTCCTTGGGAAAGTATCGGAAAGAGAATAACTCATTGAGATTTTTGAGACATTAACTCTCGCCCTAAAGGAGCTGTTTGAACAAACAGGGACTGTGGGTGTACACAAGGCTTAACATTCACATTTATGTCCATGAGCATGGCGAAATGATTCAACATCAAAGAGTGGGAGGACAAGGCTCCCAGCTGAAAGAACAGAACAGCTCTTAGAGAAGTAAGTCTTTAAACGTGAAGTCGAATATTTCACTGATTTTGATGAATCTACCTCAGATGAACCGTTTTACTCTTGTTCAACAAACTCTTTTAACATAAAAGGCCCTAAATGGATGAGCAACATCCTACTTGGCGGATTTTCTCCATGTTCATAATCCAGCTCGAGCACTGAGGTCAAACAACCAGTTGCTCCTGAATGTGCCCAAAACTGGACTTAAAAGTTGGGGCGACCGAGCCTGTTCAGCACTGGTCCCAAAGCCCTGGAATGGCTTACCACTGCAACTACGATCAGCCCCACTGTTGAGTGTTTTAAATCATTGCTGAAGACCCATCTCTCCTCTTCGGCCTTTTCGTCATGATGAGAACTTTAATGTCCCCACTGATTTTACCTGATATAACTACTGTATATCATACAATTATGTTGTGTTGTTTATTGTTGTCTTCATGTACACTTTGTTGTTTTAAATGTGCTTTCATACACAGGCCCTGCCCCCTGACTGTTACCTGTTGAGGCGGCTGATGTTCGTGGTGAGTTACAGACACAATAAATGATGCCCTAATACTAAAAATGAAAACACTTTCCAGGTTTAAATTCTTCATAATTGATGAACAGTTAAATTAATCAGCGTAGCAGCAGGGCACTGTTGGCCTAGCTGTCTCACCCCATGCCCATTTGTGCTCGTCACAGCGGTCGCAGGTTCGACTCCCGGCCTCTACCATTTCCTGCATGTCTTCCCCCACTCTCTACTTCCCACATTTCCTGTCTCTCTTCAGCTGTCCTACCCAATAAAGGCAAAAATGCCCCAAACCTAACTTAAACTTAAAAAATATATATACTGTTTATATATGGAGCTAGCTAGCTTGTGCTAAATATGAGGACAGCAAACGGCAAAGTAAATATGATGCTGTTCTTAGATCCCCAATGAACATGAGTGTGTTGGGAATGAATATGTCTTTAACTCACACTCCTTTTTGAAAGTATTGTCTTATATCCTCCATTCTCGGTAATTTGAGGTGTTGGGACATAAAATAAAAACCATCGACCTGAAGAATCAGAGAGCCATGCAAAGCCTACATGAGACGAATGCATGGACGAGCCTCGTATACACTCACCTGCTGCGCTGCTGTTTGATTCGGTTTGAATGCGAGCGAGGAGAGTAGAAGAGCAGGGAAGCTGGAAGGGGCATTAAGGCGGGTTTATACTTCTGCGTCGACCCTACGCAGCAGTGGTCGACTTGGACATGAGCACCACAAACTTGTGCCTCGATCTGTCCGTGACATGCAGCAATACTCCCCGATACAACCGAGAGCAGTGTGTTCTCTCTCATAGTCTGGTCATCTGTTTCCAGCCCCGCTACGATCTCTGTTTACTTTTTCACAGCGATTCAGAGCGTGT
Organism: Notolabrus celidotus; assembly: GCF_009762535.1. NCBI lineage: Eukaryota > Metazoa > Chordata > Actinopteri > Labriformes > Labridae > Notolabrus > Notolabrus celidotus. The sequence continues at coordinate 8,158,316 of NC_048288.1, read as the reverse complement.
TATGTTAATCTACAGCTTATACATGTTGCTGTTTATCATACAGACATGATTACATGAAGAATAGAGAGGAGACATGAGGAGATGAAATACACAGCCGATGTCCGGGATCTTGGAAGTGCTGTAAATGTGAGAAATACAATGTGGCCGGGCGGACCAATCGCAGGGTTTGCATTCAGTGTTGAATCGACACAGAGTTACATTTTGGGGGGGGTGTGCGTCAGCTATGTGCGTAGGGCTCTGCAGGTACGGGAGCCAAGCAGATAGCTGACGGTGTAGGCTACGCTGTCGAATCGACGCAGAAGTATAAATCAGGGTTTGGCAGTTTGAGTGGGCGCTGTGTGCGAGAGGTTCTACCTCTGCTGTCTCTCCAGTTTTTTTATATGAGAAATCTATAAAGATGAAGATCATACATGAGGTAAACACAGACAAGGTTGTAGACAGTGATGAGTGAGAAACAATCAGAGACAGCACATGGGATCTCATCACTTATCTTACCTCATCAGAGGAAATACTTCAATGTTTAATGTAAGAAATGAAAGCTAGGTCGGCTCTTTTAAAGAAGGTTATGAGTGAACTGTTGGGTTTACTTATGGACAGCTCTCTGATTCTTTTTTAAATCAATTCCAATTTAACATTTTGTTTGAAGTGACTGACATCAAAGTATACAGTGAGCAGGTTCCTCCACTATAACAACCCGCTCACTATACATTACCCCTCAAAAGGATGCAGCATTGAGGTGCCAGATAAGATGACTTTAATGTAATCACCAGTATGTAAACTGACTTGCAGGGATTTACAGGTTAGCCACCAATTTCCATGCTGGATCCGTGCAGCCTGAAGCCATGTAAAGTTGTTTTTTGTGCCTCCTCAGGTTACACATTGTTGCTCTACCTTTGTGTAAACACAACACAATTCGAGCGCCACTGATATCTACCTGTGGTCTTCCTTAAATCAAAGGTTTGACAAGCCGTGGTGAGGAAAAAAAGAACACTGCTAGCCCCAGGGTGTCCACACATTTACGCACACACTGACACACATGCAGAGACAGCATGACAGACGTATACCGTAGACACAATGTGCCTCAATTTGTAAAGCAAGACTCAGAAGCTGCAGCAAACAAAGAGCGTATTTATGCAGACCGACGCCACAAGACAGCGAGTCAGGCGAGTGAGAAGAGCCAAAGCGTTTTGAATAACCATCAGAGATGCCAGGCAGTGAGGATATGGGGTAATTTGATTTCCGGTGGGAGATGATAAGAGCAGTTAACAGCCATGCCTGAGGGGAAACTTTGGAGAGGTGCAGTGACGTTGGAGGAGGCAGAGAGAAAAAGGACAAAGTAGAGAGAAACTTGGAAGAGAAAAAAAGCTCTGGAGCCAGGTGTCAACTTAACTACGCAGACAGAACGACTTAAATCACACATTAGAGTAATAAGAGCTGAAGTGGATTAGGATTAAATCTCATGGAAGCTTGTTGCACATTTTAGCATCCACAAAAAACACTTTAATTAGAGCTTCTCTGCTGAGAGCACCAACACATCAGAGGCGCAAATCCTTTGACTTTTCATTAAGGGAAGAGCCGAGCGGAGGGACAGAGGGTAACACAAGGGCTGAAAACAGGAGCAGGTGATGATGGAGGACAAGCTGAGAGGAGAGTGAACAACCTTTTAGAAAGGAAATGACTGACAGAGCATCAGAGGTATAAGAGGTATCAGGTATCAATGGAGATTTCTTAATGCTTGAATATAGTGAGATATGTAAGTTTCAACATTAACGTTAACATATGAGCTGTGGAATTATGGCTCTGCCAGTTAGGAGACCCTTATGTGATGACCTCATCATTTCAAAAAGTCTCATGAAGATCTTGTGAAGATCTCGCAGTAATTTAAGAAGGGACCGTTTTGAATAGTTTACCTACAATTTGGGGATTTCTACAACATATGCATATCTAGCAATTTAAAGTTTAATTTAAAGCACCCACCCAGAGAAAAGAGAGTTGAGCTGCACACTGTTTGTTTTCCTTTAACAAAAATAAGTAGTTTAAAAGATAACTAAACTATGTCTTATGTTTATTCCATTCAACTCAATCCTCCTAGCATTGATGTAAAACTCATAATCGGTCAAGCTCTGCTGCATGAGACCCACGTAACTGGTAGGGATGCACCGATCCGATCCTGGTATCGGATATCGGCTAGATCAGACTCAAAAAGCTAGATCGGATATTGGTGAGAAAGGGCCGATATATAGTGCCGATCCATATGGCAGATCTATTCATCTCAGTTCTATGCTTTGCTGTGTTTACAACAGCCATGTGCGTCTCCTACGTCATCAGCGCTGGCAGGTCTGTGCATTTTTGCCCGGTGGAGCATGATGGAGAATAACTACAGAGGCTCTGCAGTTTAGCTGCATGTCACGCTTCTTCTCCGCCGGAAACTTGCAACATGTGCAGCGGTAATGTTTCGACGGATGGCTGTCTCCCTGAAAAATATAATGCAAGCCCAAAGGAAGAAGTTTACGTCAGCTGTAGCCCTCTGGTTTAGGGCTTGGAACCCAGGTACAGTTCACCAACATGTAAATAATGTTTCTGACACTGCTCTGCCCGTAGAAGTATAATTTAAACTGGTTGTACGTTTGGTACCTGACCATAGCAGAAACTGCGTGCTACTGCTTCCGAAAATGCCTATGTTGATTTATCTGTTGACTGATCACTGTGTGTCATTCCTTAACAGCCAATAATTCCTTATCATGAAAAGCACACTGGACATGCACACTTTTAATGTGTTTCCCGCACACAAATGATACAGGGGCGGGGTGCCCAAGTTAAATTTCCCAAGTGCCCAAGTGTCCTTTTATTCGTATAAGATCCGTTATCAATGATTGAAACACTCTCTCGTCGCTCTCTGCCCCTGCTACGTCTGATGACCTGCAGCTACTGACGGATATGCTTTGCAGGTGGGAGAGAGAGAGGTCCCACCTGTTAATGCATTGATTAAGGAGCGACGTTTCATGTTAAATATAAATCTTCTCATAACGCTGTTTCTAAAGTTATGTGCAGCTGGTTGCTGTCGCTGTCCTTCTGCACTATCTTAGTTTTGGATCGTTACGGAACGCTTCGTCATGAATGCGCCTCGTTCATGCGCAGATCTCCTGTTGTGATGACGGAGTATCAGTGAATGATTACAGAAACGCGAATTGTGTGATTTGAACGTCTTTATAAAATGTGCTGCTGATTAATATTGTCACAATATCAGACGCAGAGAAGGGAAACAGTAAGGGCAAAGCTGGGCAGAGTAATAATGTATTCCATGATTTTAATAGCCCTCGTCTCTGCCACAGGTACAATGTACTTCTGTGGGAAACACTACGTGGACATATTTTTTATTTTCTCATTTGAAGCAGTTTTTTTTATAAAGAATATTTAATTCTTTCATATCCACTGCTGAGGTTAACAGTTGAATTGTAATATCTGTTGGTTATGAAGATTAACTCACCAAACTGCTGGTACACATTTATAATCTCTTGAATAATAATACTGTCAGTTTAAAAATGTTTATTTTACTTTGGTTTACAAAGTCAGAAAAGACTGAAGTTGCCAAAACATGATTCTATCCTCACATTAAGGATTAGAGATTGTCATATCAATACCGGGATCGGATCGGCTGGTATCGGTATCGGCAAGAAAAAAAAAAAGTTGGATCGGTGCATCCCTAGTAACTGGTGTGCATGCATTAAAGCACGCTTAAATCTGAGGCTGCTCTGAACGCAACTCTCATGACACTGTGCGTGATTCACAACAGCAGCATCCAGAACATAAATATTGGGGGTGACAGCGAGATCGAAACATGCCCGGTTGCATGCCACTATCTATGAAGTGACATGCCGGTATAGAGAACTGCAGCTGCCGCTAACCACGAGGTTACTTATGTAACAGACTGTCCTGTGTTTGGTTCATGTTTTCGCCTCTTTGAACCGTATGTCCCTGGAGAGCAACCATAGGGCGCATATAGCAGATGTTTTTGTGTGCCGTGTCTGGCAGTGCTCATGTGAGTTCTACAATAAAATTTAAATCATGGCTTGAGTTCTACATCAATGTCCCATTTATTATTTTCTCACTATGTATACACAGTGAAGCAAACTCAGAACGCTCAATTACACTCGTATGTTAGCCTTCAGCTGCAAATTGTGTTCTGTGACAGCGGAAGTAAATTATCAGATGAGATAATTGGCTCAAATGCCGATCACCAATCAATTAACAAACATCCAGATTGGCTCCAATCCGATAGTTGAGATGGGGATCGGGACATCCCTACATGTAAACAACAATTGCCATGCGCAGGTATGTCAGCGTTTCATTAACTTTCGTCTTTGCTGTCCACATGACAACAACAACACAGAGTCTTTAAAAATCTCCACCATGGCTTTTTTTAAAAACTAAGTGACCAAAAGTCAGTTCATGTGTGGACGTAAAACCAAACGCAGAGGAAAAACTACATTTTCAAAAAGACCCACATACGTGTGGACGTGACGTCAGTATTCTTAGAAAAAGTTGTGAAATTTGAAAAGTTGTATCAACAGTTTGATGCTTTCCAGTATTATAATGTGACAAGCTCTCACTTAATAAACATGAGCTAGTAGTGTGCTTCTAGGCAGTCCCCCCAACTTCTATATGAATTTCCTAAAAATGACACATCCCATCTGTTAAAAGAAATTGCGCTGCCTTATTTTAGCAATGATTACGTTTATTTGCCACACATTAAAAAGACTTCCTCAAGCCTGAAGGAGTGCTTACTGTTGATTTTGGTCTTTTCAGAGGGTTCATGAATAATACAAAATGATGACCAGAATCATTTGTATACTACAACAAGGGCAAAGGTTGTGGGAACATTATAACAGTGATACTAAAACAAGAACTGCTCCAAAATCCTTACAAACCAGGTGACAGGGATTGTACGAAGATAAGCTAATAACCACCTGTTGGTGTTTATTTGTTCGTTTACCTGTTGGTGTTTATTAAATTGTTTACCTGTGGGGGCCGTTCTGGGATGGGTTCATTGCGCAGCGCTTGCAGGGCCTTCATGGCAGCGTCGTGTCTGGCTGCTTGGCGGGTGCGTCCGTCTCCGATAAACTCGTGACTTCCCACAGACAGCTGCACGTAGAAGATCTTAGGAACTGGATAATGATACCTACGATACAGCAGAAAGAAAATAAACATTGTTATTGGTAAATATCTTATACTTTTATGAGAAATCCAGAAAAAGATAAAGGATATGATGAGAAAAACAAGGGAGGGGAGAGGCTCTGACTTTATGAAACAAGTTATCAATCTCAGCCGTTTACACTGTTCCCAAATTAAAGGCCCACCACTTCATCAGGGTCAATTACTGCACAATAGCCTGTTGGCCAACCACTTGACTGATGTCTTGCTATTGAATCTAATCTTAGTGTTGCCAAACAAAGCCCAGAGAAATATATATCCTCTCCTCTTTCTTCTGGCCCCGATCATAGATTCTCCTCTCATTCTTCGGGTCCTGACAGAGCGGGACTGAGCCGTCACCCAGCAGATTTAGAGGTCTGCGAGTCCGCGTGTGTCATACCCCCTCCTGGGTTGGGGGGAAAAGGGCAGAGAGTGTCTGCCAGATCCACGACAAGGAAAGAGAAATAGTGGGAAAGCTAACAAGACAAGAGAGGAATCCAAACTTTTTAATATCCGTCTCCCTGTCCTCTTTTTTTTCTGCCAGTATACGCTTACATACATGAGGACACACAGCCAGCATGTGTGGTGAAAACAAATGGAGAACAGCAGTTCAGATTTATGGAACTGTGACCGCTGCCAAAATGTATTCAATATTTTCACAGAGCTTATTTCTCTACATGCTGAAGAAAATTAAAACAAGCTTGACATAAATGCAGTATACATATGTATTCATTTTCAGCCACAGCAAAACATCCTGCTTGGCACTGAAATGTGAGATTTAATACTTAATTGGAATTTGGGGAACCCAAGAAGCTTTAAAATCCAGCAGCTCAAACATGTAAGACAGGAAAAGTAGTGTGCACTGGAAACTCCTGCAGTCCTTTTCACAGCAGCACACATGCAGGTCATTAATTTTTGACTTTCTCAAGTCACAGAGTCCAACAACCACTTTTTTTTTAACATGTTTGATATAAACCAACACTTCCCTCTATATATGTTCATGTCTTAAACTGATAATAAACACAAAAAAGTATTTATTTTTAACATGAAAATTCATAAATCATTGATTTGCATTTGCCGCAATCACCCCATAAGGACGTGAAAAGTACATTTTTACTAATATGAACATGAGTGGATACTTTTTCATTATGTTCAGTCACTTTCAAGCTTGTTTTTAGTGATAAGGATATAGATTTTTGTTTTATTTTGCAAATTTGCTTTAGAAAATCTTGCCACCAGTAGTTTTATTGATGCATTATAGAGCTGGCAAAGGAAGTCAAACAGGTCATGTGATATTGATTTTAAGTGAAACAAATACATTTATCTTCCAAACATCCGTATTTGTTCAAATTTCTCCCCAAAACCAAAATTTTCTCTTTCTTGGCATCACACTTGAACACATCAGTATGACATTTACCTTTGTAACCTTACGCGTCATCTCATGGAGTTGGCTAACTAACTTTTATTCTCCCCATTTCAACAAAGATTTAAACGAGTACCATTTTTAAAAATTGGGACCGCTTACAAAGTCTGGCTGTGATGACCACGCTGCAACTTTGAGTGTAGGAGGAAGCTGACTGTCCTGCAGCAGCTGGATTTGACTGAAATGTTTTAACTCAAAAACGATCCAAAGTACTGCATTAATGCAAAGGTTTTAAATTGTTGAGTTAGGACGCATTGAGGTGCTTTAGGTCATGTTAATAATAATAATGCAATTTTTTTGTAGGCGCCTTTCTTGACACTTTAGGTCATCTTAGATCATTAAAACAAACAGAGTTTAAATAAAAAACAGTAATAAAATACAATTAAAAAAAGTTTTAAAAGAATCGACAATAGAGTTGTGGTCAGATGGAGTGAGCCAGTCTAAACAGATGAGATTTGAGTTTTGATTTAAAATGTGGGAGTGAGTCAGTATTACAGAGGTCACGTGGGAGAGAGTTCCAGAGCTGGGGAGCAGAGTGGCTAAAGGCTCTGCTCTCCATGGTAACAAGGGCGAACAGGGGGGACAGTGAGATGGATGGAGGAGGAGGATCTGGGGGTGCGGACGGGTGTGGCAGTATGAAGGAGGTCAGAGAGATATGGAGGGGCGAGGTTGTGTATGGCTTTAAAGGTGCGTTGTGTTGGCTTGCGTTTCCCTGAATCATGTTGAGTTAGGTCGCTTTGCGTTGGGTCATTTTTCGTTAGGTTATGTTGCGTTGTGTTAGGTTGGTTGCATTAGATTGTGTTTAGTTAAATCATGTTGCGTTGCATTGCAGTAGGTCCTGTTGCATTAGGCTGTGTAGAGTTGGGTTAGGTTGTGTTGCGTCGAGTCACATCACAAGACCCGAGATACTTACACACATGAATATCAGGTTATACATTTTTGACCCTCTCATAGAACTTGATGAAAGATCAGAGCTAACCAAATATTTTATATTTCATTGAAGGACGCTGAGTCAATGTGTGTTTGAAAGTGTATTGAAAATATATTGAATGGGGCGCTGGTGGCCTAGCAGTCTAAGCGCCCCACGTACAGAGGCTAAAGTCCTCATTGCAGGGGTCGCCGGTTTGATTCCCAGCCGGTTGACCATTTCCTGCATGTCTTCCCACGCTCTCTACTCACCACATTTCCTGTCTCTCTTCAGCTGTCCTATAAAATAAAGGCAAAAAGGCCAAAAAAATATATTAAAAAAGAAAAAAAAGAAAGAAAATGTATTGAAAATGTTCACTTCAAACTACAAAATTGAACAAATTCTATTTTAAAGTATAAAATATTTCCAGTGCATTCTTTATTATTAAAACATCTATTAGCTGCAAAAAAGTTTATTAATGAGGATTTCAGATTAACTGTAAAAAAAAAACCATCAGGTAGTTTTTCACACTGACTACTGGGTTTGCCAATGTTACCAAAAGTAACAGTTTAATCTCGATAAAATGTGAATCAGATTTTATTTTGGTAGTTTTGGGCATCCTTCCTGCTGGCAGTAATCACACAGTAATCAACAGTTCAGTGGTTTAGATTTGGACATGAGCCCAGGACTGTCCCAGATGGGAAAAGAAACACGAGCAGTCAGAAAACAAAGGCATCATTAAAACCATGATCCAATCTGTCCACTGTTAACATCTATCAAGCTTAAGAGAACAATTTGGGTGATTTTAGTGTTTCATCCCGAAGGGTATTGAAAGATAATAAGACTGAATTGTTGGATTGAACACAAGCTGTCTGATGCGATGCTCGATCTTGCTCCATGAAGCGATGACGCCATGTTCTTGGAGCTCAACAGTGGTATCACAAAGGACAGAAACAAAGGCCAAAACTACAAAAGTAAGTGTTCCCGCCTGTCATTCAAGTCAGCTGTGCCTCTCATAATGGAAAACTTGCAACCTAATATCTTCTAAATTGCTGTGTTATGAAAAAATTCACCCCCCGTACAGTGTGTGCCGATCGAGAAATTAGTTTTCCACACTACACTCATTTTTTGAACCAGACTGGAAACATGTTTATTTCTGCTGTAAAGATCGGCTTTTTGAATTGGTGTGTATGTGGTTTCGGGTACTTCTGAAGCCAGCCTCAAGCGGACATTTGAGAAACTGCAGTTTTTAACACTTCCGCATTGGCTTCAATTCTCGCAGCCAGAGGTTGCCGCTTTGTAATATCTCATAAGTCGAGTGTATAGTTACACCCGTGAACACCTTGAAAAATGAGTGTACAGTTTAGTAACAGGAAACTCTCTCACTCCTGGTTTTATTAGCTTTTGTAAGTTAAGTAAAGACACCAATATTAATTCCAGTCTGTTTCATCACCAGCTATAACCTCCCCAGAGGAGCTTCAAACTAAAAGCATAACTGAGAATTCCTACATCAGAATACCAGAAATTCTGCCTCTCCACTTACAGTAAATCTCACAAGATAACTCCTGAGAACACATACGTCATTTCTGTAAACATCTTTTCATGTCTTTCCTCTGTTTCCTACACCGCAGGCCTAACCATGAGTCAGCATTTTACTCCCAGAATTCCAGCAGGTCTTTCTCCAGCCCTCAGCCCTCCTCTCATCCGTCTGCTCCCAGTCTTCCCTGGGCGGGGGCCCGCCTGGCCCTCGCACGTCAAGTGTGGCCCCAGGGTCTCAGAGGACATGCCAAGTGCAACATGGGCTCCAGCCAACAGCGCTGAGCTGAGATGGGAGCAGCTGGGGCTGGAGCGCTGAGTACAGGTGCAGAGAGGAGGAGAGGGAGAGTAAGAGAGAGGAGAGTGACTGAAGGGGGAGAAAAGGAGAGAGAGAAAGAGAAAGAGGGGGGAAGTCAAGAGAGAGAGAAGAGAAAGACATGGAGAGAGGCCTGTGGGAGACCCTACTCTACAACGTGGGAAAGTGGTGGCTTACACACAAGCGAGCCAGCCAAGAGCACGCACACACTTCAAAATAACGCAGACAGAAAAAAAAGCAGAAAAATCACGTCAGCGCTTTGTGGTTAGAACAAAAATCAGCACAGGCTGGCTGGATCTGCCTCGTCTGTGTTATCAATTATTATTTTTGTTATTATTATTACTGCAGTGAGGGAATTGGACCAGGACACCTGTGGGGAGGGTGTGAAGAAAAAATAGAGGGAAAAAACACCGCTGTGTCTGGTGGATGACGTGTGCGACTGTGTGTGTGTGCGTGTGCGTGTGTGTGTGCGTGTGTGTGCGCGTGTGTGTGCGTGTGTGTGCGTTTGTGCGTGTGTATGTGTGTGTGTGTGTGTGTGTGTGTGTGTGTGTGTGTGTGTGTTGATCCGCTGCGACTGTGTGAGGGAAAGAAAAACCAGACGGATGCCGCAGCTCAATCAAATGATAACTCATCAGCGCTCAGCAGTGAGTAATGAATTTGACTTTGAGGTCAGAAGCTTCCCTGCGGCTCCCTTTAATGTGGGATACGTTTGTTAAGGTTACTATTTCATCTTAATCACTCAAAGACACATTCACGGACACACACAGAGACAGACGCAGGAGGAAACGCCGGAGCTTCTGAGCCCACACACAGCTCTACTGGGAATACAGAGACATGGTATTGTAATTATTACTATAAATGACAGGGTGACATTTTGGCTGGAAACTATTTTCTTCTCTGGCATGAGAAACTCTTCTCTAGGGGAAAAAGCTCATTCTCCCCATACTGCATGTGTTAGATTTGTTCCATGAGTATACAGGTTACCACTGTCTCGCTGTTCCAGTTTCTGCAGTTCTGCTAACACTCGAGGCATCTCTAAGAGCCGCTGCTGTCCACAGCTCATAACTCATAAATATTACTGAAACGTCTTCAGTTCAACTGGATCAATACACGATGCTGTATGATGACAGGAAGAACCCACAGAGCATCATCATGGTCTCACAGCCTGCTGTTACAGGCTACTGAGTACATCCAATGAAAATGTCTCTGCCTGTGATGCAACACATGTCATGGTCAAGCTGTTGCACATGGAACACATGGAGTGCAACCTTTAGAGAGCAGCAATGAAAACCAAATGCAGCAATGTTGGTCATAAAGCTCCCATTCTGGCTCCTGAGCTCACAACAAGTCACATTTTGTTTGGAGGAAACTGCAGCCCTTCATCCCTACAGCAATCTATGTTTGAAACCACAATGATAGTAACCTTTGCTTTAATACTTACATTAGAACTCCACCAGATCCATATCCTGTCCGGATTGGAGACAGACGGCCAAGATTTTCCTGCTGTAATCACTGAATCAAGGATTCTCCTCCTCCTCTCCTCATCCATGTTGTCTTTCTGGTCCTCTGAAAACCTCTGACCTGTTGACTCCAGGCCTGGCTCCGCTCATCATGACGGTTTGTTGTTGTAGTTAAGTGAAATACGATCTGGTGATAACAGAGTGTTTTATTCTGAAAATTAACTGGATGTTTTCATTTTGTTTTGGTGCCTGACTTCCTGTCCCGCTCTATCTGCTCTGTTGAGATTGATGCGTCGTGCTCCGGCATCCGGCAAAAATAGAAGTCTTGTGTATCTGATCCGGAGGGCCTCGACCTGCCCGATAAGAGACGCAGCCGGAACGCAACAGAGCAGATCCAGTGGAAGTTAACACATTGACTGGAATAGAAACTATTAGGATCCGGTGTTGTGATAGATCTGAAACAAACTTGACACGGATCGGGTGGATTTTGGCCGTTACAGTCAAATTCTACCAGATCTGTGTCGGTTCAGTAAGAAGTGGGATTCGCTCTGAAGGTGAATAATCCATGATTCAGTAATTTTCGCGGGAAAACCTCGGTCACATGACTCCAACAGTCTAGCGGTCCTGCTCCGTGATGTGTTCTGAAAACGCAACCGGTGGGTGTTGACGGACGAGAGAACACAGAGCCGGACTGCAGCGGATCGGAGACGGACCGGACACCGATCTAGTGGAAGTCCCGTGCAAGAGTGTTTTTTTAATCCTTGCATCTCAACAGGCATTAACAATTAATCACATCTTTAAATGCACATTTAAAGTTCCTTTATTTAGCAATCTTAAAACCGTTTGAGTCCTATTAACAATAAAAAGCAGTTCTCACAGCGTCTTGATCAAATGGATGATCTTTATGATCTCAACTTTATGAAACTATAACTTAGAGGGACGAGACATCTTCAGAGTGTTTCATCCACAGTCCAATATAGTGCTTTAGTTAAAAGGGAAACTACTTTCACATCCACTGACAGCTTCACACTTTGATTTCTTGCTTAGCACCAAACGGTAAAAAACACAGATTCAACTTAAGGAAAAGGCGAGACAGGAGGGAAGTATTTGGTTGTACATTTACATAAATGTTAAGCTGCATTAATTAGTACAGACCTCCTTTTCCTTCTGCTACTGGTCGTGGTTAATTAAAGCATATTTGTGGCTCTCTCTTGTATTAAGATCAGAAACATGTGTTTTCTACGACTGTAAAAGCAGCAGACAGGAAAATGTGGGCCAACCAAACAAAACAAAACCATGATGGGACTGAGGGAGCTAATGGCCCTCTCCATCTCTCAGTGTCACCGAGCTCGACCACCAACACTCCACGGGCTTCTCATGCAAACACAAACAGTTGTGTTCACCAAACCAAAAGCTACAAACACATGAGCCAACACATCCGACCCTGTGCCGTGTGGAGGGGACGGAGCGGTGCTGGGAGCTGGAGGGTGACAGAGATTTGGACGGGCTCACTCCTCCACCAGCTGCACTTTCTTCCAATCTCCTGTCAGAGCTGTACTTGTTTTCTCTCCCTTCAAACTCCCATACTTCATTCCTGGTGTCCATCATTGATTGCTGTCCTGCCCCTCTGCCTCACGCACATGCTAATGCAGAAAATACACAGTGGTGTGAGAAGAAAGTCCATGTAGTCAAGTAAACACAGCGCTCAAAACATCAACTGTCACGGTGTCAGGGGGGCGTATTCAGAAATCTCCGGGCCCTGTTTGGGGTTAGAAACCGCTGAGCCACATGGGAGCAGCTGATTCATGGCAGAGCTGCGGTTTTACATGAAATGATGTTTTCGTCAGTGATTGCTTGTTAAGCAATATCTTTCCCCGGCACATGAAACAAAAGCAGACGAGCGGCGTTTAAAATGAATGAAGAATCAAATCAGAGAAAACAAACAGCGTGTTTAGCATGACAATAACGGTGAAAATAAACATCTGCTGCTCTTGATTGCATTGTAAGCTGTTTGATTATCGGACGATGACATCAGCAGAGTGAGACCAACATTGTGCCCATATACACACAGTACTTTTCCTTTGTTATGTTGGCCCTTTAGCCTGAAGAGACCTGCCTGTATGAAAATGTTGCCATCGAGTTGTGGGAGTGTCGACACCGTCCATTTGTTTTAAAGACCAGGTCCCACCCAGCTCACTAGGTCGGAGGCACACCAAGAGCCTGCAACGTCATCTAGACTCACAATCTATCCAGCACACACTCAAACAAAGAGAATAAAGAGTGTGTAACAGTTCAGTCTTTATAAAACTAAAGATAAATAAAGACATGCTCTTATGTAGTTCTGTAAATTCCGTGTGTAACACAGGACTTCCACCATATCCGTGTCCAGTCCATCTCTGATCTGCTGCGGTCTGGCTCTGTGCTCTCTCGTCCGTCATCACCCACTGTTTGTGTTTTCAGATTGCAGCACGGAGCAGGAATGCGGACAGCTGGAGTCATGTGACCGAGGTTTTCCTGCGACCGAGGTTTTCGTGCGGTAATTCCAATTAATTTATATTCTCCTCCTCTCCTCATCCATGTTGTCTTTCTGGTCCTCTGAAAACCTCTGACCTATTGACTCCAGGCCTGGCTCCGCACATTATGACGGTTTGTTGTTGTAGTTAAGTGAAATACGATCTGGTGATAACACAGATTGTTTTATTCTGAAAATTAACAGGACTTCCTGTCCTGCTCCATCTGCGTCGTGCTAATTGATGTATCAAGCTCCGGCAACCGGCAGAAATACAAGTCTTGCGTATCTGATCCGTTGCATTCCGGCGTGCCCGATCAGAGACCCAGCCAGAACGCAACAGAGCAGATCCAGAGGGAGTGAACACATGGAAACCTATCAGATCTGGTGCCATGACGGATCGGAGACGGACTGGACACCGATCTGGTGGAATTTGGCCGTAAGGCGCACTTTTAACACCTTTTGTTTCATCTACAAATGAGATATGTCCTACATACAAGTAAAAATGCAGAGAGGTGTTTCATTATGTCAGGAATTTACCCAGAAGATGGTGTTATAAACTAGCTAAGGCATCATATTGGATGTGTGGCATCATGACCGTTAGTCAAGCAGCTAGCAGTGGCTGAGATAAACTACCATAGCGGTGGAAATTAGGATTACAAACATGGATGGTAGAAGACAGAGCCACTCAGGTCCACAGAAACTGCAGATTGTGAACTCTGTGGTAATCATCACACAGGAAGAGTAAAACACTAATGAGCAGACGGTTTGTCCCTGCACACAAACAAGTCAAAAAGCCACAATAGAACAAGGTGACTTAATGGTTTTCTAAATGACATAATGTTAAAATAACCAGTTTACACATTATTAAAACTTCCTCCATCTGAAGAAACCTTGCTCCCTCTGAGAGACCCCAAAGCCAGCCGGAGTGACTTCTGTTCCAGACTTTATGATTCATTTTAGAGTTGATTTTCAAAACACTGGTTTGTAAAGTCGACGCACATTTTTCTGGCTATGTTGTGTTTATTAAAGCTCCTGTGAGGAGTTTTTTGATTCAGTAATTACTGCGGGAAAACCCTGGTCACACAGGAGATCGGAGACGAACAGGACATGGATCTGGTGGAAGTCCAGTGTAACAAGTTGAATGTTATAGGATGGTTTCTCACCCAGCCCTATAATACTGTACAGAAGAAAAAAAACATACCCCAGCTTTAGCCGAGGAGAAACATTACCATTGTTAATTTACACATGTTTATTATGCAACACTTTACAAAGGAGGCACAGATGAGTGTTTAAAGGTGTTTCAGCCTGTTTGATGGCACGTTCAAAGTGATAATGAGAAGCTGCAGCGGTTTCAGAGAAGCCACAACACACGATATTCAATCAGCTGCCCCCTGAGGCCGCTCTGACTCAGAGATTAACATTCATTCACGGTAAAGGTGCAGAATAAAAAGTGTGTGAATTTGAGCGGTTAACTGTCAATCAAAGAGCAGAAAATGTTAAATTAACAAATCAGTCAGGTGAGAAATGTGAAAATAAAAGCTTTCACTAACAGCTCTCTCTTTCTCTCTCTTCCTCCCTCTCTTTCTCAAACGTTACCTTCTGTCCCTCTTGTGTAATGTAGCTGTGTGTATACAACAGACAGCTGGTGTCTCATATGGACTCCTCCTACCGCTGCCTGTACCCACAACAGCTATTTATCAAGGATTAGGAGCCGACACGGTGCATAAAAAACAGAGGTTTCATAACTGATTTTAATTAAAGTGTCCATCCTGACAGTGTTCACTGTGTTTACTGTTTGTTGTGGTTCCACTTTTGAGTGAACAAGGGATTATAGCTTTCTTTGTGCAAGCTCTGTGATCAGTGAGCTGCCTCTGTGCCCTCCTTCCACGCCGAGCTCACAAGTATTCGCAGGCCCGTGTAAACCGACCCCCGGCTCTCCTGCCACACTTTATAGCTGAGTCACAGCCGTACATCAAGTATTGTTTCCAAACATGATAGATTTACGCTGCTGGAGCTGACAGGTAGCATGCTCCAGAGGGAACAAAAAAATCAAACCGGCTTAATAAGTCAGAAAACAAGAGCTGATATCATTGTGCGTGTAATAAAAACAACCAGTGGAAACTGATCTCTAATCATTTTACAGAAAACAGCCTCGTGTGAAAATCTCTGACGACTCAAGCACAGAAAAATATCAGAGGGGAACAAAACTCTCCAATATGTGCAAAAAGTTACACCATGTGTGCGTTTATGTGACAAAGCGAAACAAAAAAACAACTTTTCGTGCCCTTCTGGTGCCAACGGCTGACTGAGGGGGGATGGCTGGCTCAGGTTCAGTTTCAAATCAGACCCTGCTGTCCTCATTAACAGCGTTACACTGTGGCCTGCTGGGTTATATGCATTGTCATTAAGAGTGGAAAACGAGTTGCTTTGTTGGAAAATGCTCCTGTGCCATTTTCTGAGAGGAATAATATGAATTTGTTATTGCCAAATTGTTCTGACTTGATCCCTACACAACTTATTTGGCCTGTAAATGATTTTCCCCTCAGTTATTAGAAGGACGTTTTTAGGGGAACATATTTCACAGTTTGCTTCTTTAAAAGAACAATAACTGCAGAAACATCTACAGTAAGCACGGATGATGTAAGATTATTAGCACTATTCATAATTGTCACGAGGCGTCACATGTATGGAAGAGCCCCCGTCGGGCTTCAGACTGCTATATGCTATAGGGAAAATACCGGACTCTGCTGCCAACTACGTGTTTAAAAACTTGAAAAAATGCCTGACAGTCTTGGTTCAGTTTGATGCTCAAGTCGTTCTTCTGAAGAATCCATCTGAGAAAGAAAATCCAGCGAGGAGGAGTTTGTGGATAAATGCTATTACGGCCAAATTCCACTGGATCCGTTTACGGTTCGTCTCCGATCCAACTATTCTAGTCAATGTGTTAACTTACACTAGATCTGCTCTGTTGCGTTCAAGCTGAGTCTCTGATCCGGCAGGTCGGAGTCCTCCAGATCAGATACGCAAGACTTCTATTTTCTATCAACCTTATGGAGCAGATGGAGCGAGACAGGAAGTCAGGCACCAAAACAAAATTAAAACATCAAACATTCATTTTCAGAATAAAACACTCCGTGTTATCACCAGATCGTATTTCACTTAACTACAACAACAAACCGTCATGATGAGCGGAGCCAGGCCTGAAGTCAACAGGTCAGAGGTTTTCAGAGGACCAGAAAGATAACATGGATGAGGAGAGGAGGAGGAGAATTCTTGTTCCAGTAATTGCAGTGGGAAAACCTCGATCATGACTCCAGCTGTCCGGTGATCCTGCTCCTGTTGATTCCGAAAACATAACCGGTGGGTGTTGAAGGACGAGAGAGCACAGAGCGGATCGGAGACTGATCAGACACGGATCTGGTGGAAGTCCCGTGTTAGACGCTCTACTGTCCCTGCTGAAGGAACAAAACTACGGCAGCGATCAGAGCTCACACGTCTTTGAGGGAACATTTCCATCCATCCATCCATTTTTTTCCGCTTATCCGGGGTTGGGTCGTGGAGGTAGCAGTCTAAGCAAATTGACCCAGACATCCCTCTCCCCAGCAACACTTTCCACCTCCTCCAGGGGAATCCCAAGGCAATCCCAGACCAGGCGGGAGATACTGTATATCCCTCCACCGAGTTCTGGGTCTACCCTGGGGCCTTACCCCAGTTGGACATGCCCGGAAGATTGAAGCCTGGAACATTTCATTAATGGTAAGTTGAAGTATTGTAATTCATGTATGTTTAATCCATGTCGTACTCGTTCTGACACTTGAAAATGTTTAAAAAGAGTACTTAAATTAGTTAAAAACCTCTTTCAAGAGGAAGGTCTTTAAGTGTTTTTTAAAAGCATCACCAGTCTGTGGGGTCCTAAGTGGTCTTAGGTAAGGTGAGGAGAAGGTTAATATTTAGTGTTGAGGCTTGACTGAACTTATGGATGGGAGAGATGGCTTTACCCATCTGCATGAATGATATCATCCTTCTTTGCTCTGATGATGAAGAACTTCTCATCTGTCACCTCTCGAACTGCAGCATTATTGACCTGACTGGATTGGGAATACATTTAGCTGTCCATACTTTTATAGGCTTTCATCCTGGCAGTGGTGTAAAGAGAAGGATCCTTGTTAGACATGAAGTTTGTGCAAGAACACTGTTTAAAGGTTGTGAGTAGGGATGGGCATTTCAAGCCATAATACTATTCAATAATCCCTGGTATTTATTCAGTGATTATTCATAAACGAGCTCTCTGACAGCAGGTTTGAAACGTTGACTAACACGACACTTGTTTCGCTGCAGGTGTAGGCAGTACAAGTTAACACTCCACGGCACACCAGTCCCGTTAACGGTCCGTTTGTGTGGAAGTCGCATTAAACAGCACCGGTACGAGGTGCTGCAAGTAGCGGCACTTGCAGCATCTGTCTAGACCTTTATGTTAGTGTTTCTGTGACGCAGCAGCGTACAGTGTACGTTTTAATTTTTACGGCCACGTTCAGTCTCAGCAATTTTCTCCGCTTCTGAATCTCACAGCACTACATATGCATTTCCAGCAACTTTCGCGAATGTTTTTCTTCTTTTGCTATTTAATGAAGTAACCATTGTTCTCCTGTTAGCTACTTAATGAGGTTAGCAAAACAGCTTAAAGACGCTCTATAGCTACCGTCTGGCGGGAATACCATTTTACAACCAGGCAAGTGAAAATAATGAAAATGTGTACTACTATGAGATAATGTTCACATTAACTCTTCGATTTTTAATAAGTGAATCAATATTCAAGCATTAGAGAATCATGTCCAATCGATAATGCCCAAAACTTAAAGTTTCTCTTCATGTCTCTGTTTTTCTGTGGCTGTCAGGTGATAGAAATATAAATACGCCTCATTCTGAAGAGATGAACAATCAACAATCCTGTGCTGCAATGTTCAACAGAGGCTGTCATTTAACTTTTTTGCCCTTCAACAGGCGTCCACACTCGTCACGTGACTGAAAACTATGAATTCTTTGCTCTGTAATCTTGGAGGAGAAGCATAAATGGGAAGAAATTATGAAATTAGTTAATTTTGTGAGTCAACATTCAGAGAATTAGTTAACTTATCAACAAAACCTCCTCCGTTCTGTGGTTTGTCTTATTTTAATTTTATCCAAGATCAGCTAACTACACTCCTCTGCAAACTCTCACGAAACATCCCATCACGCTGAGACACCATAAACACAAGCATGTCTGAGCTGAAGTGTGGTTTGCTTTTGCTGACAAGGCAACACAAACCAGTTACATGATGTAAAATACAGTCGCTCACGTTCCCCCACTTCCTTGTGAGCGCTCGACTGGTCGGACCACCAAAGAAGAAGAGCAGCATCACTTAACAGAACAAACTTTGCTTTGACTCGTGTGTGCTCTAAAGAGATGAGTTGATGGTAATAGTGTAGTGTGAACCCTGGAGGAAGTTATACAACAGTCTGTCTGCTGCTGCTGAGATCAAACTCAAGTAAGAGATCTGTGATATTTCTGTTTTCTCCATCACTCTTCCAGTGACACGTCCAACCACAGGATGGTGATGCTGATTGGGATGTGGAGCGAGTTCAAAATGTGGGTAAAACTTCAGAGTCTGTTTCCTCCCTGTCTTCCAAACA
The DNA here is from genome assembly GCF_009762535.1 of Notolabrus celidotus. Lineage (NCBI taxonomy): Eukaryota > Metazoa > Chordata > Actinopteri > Labriformes > Labridae > Notolabrus > Notolabrus celidotus. The sequence continues at coordinate 8,139,302 of NC_048288.1, read as the reverse complement.
CCTGGCTGTACGCTAGAACTGCAAAATGAATATGCTGTTTGCAGAGAATGGTTGATCATGTGTTCCTTCATACAAAAACAAAAGAGTGTTTCATGCATCTGCATCCTGGGTCGCAATGCACCGAGGATGCTCCCAGGATCATGAGACCATTTAAAGGGTATCTGTTATCAGCTCAGGAGGAATTTCACAGAAGAATTGGAGGTCCAGTATATTTCATATGGGAATACAGAGGATGAATCTGATGAAGCAGGGGACGTGAAGCAGCAACAATGCTGGGAAATGTGAAAGAGGTTTGGTCTGACGCATTGCGGTATTTCCTCTTGATAACTAGGAACTGTTGAGCACTGGTTCTTCAGAGCTACATGAAGGTGAGACCAATCACTGGGAGTACTACAGCAAAAGAGCGATTCATCATGGTTCAATGGCAGACATTTGAATTTGGAACCTAAAAGACAGAGGAAATCAAAAGCAAATTGGGATGTATTTCGATTTAAAGCCACGTTTTGATGGAACAGTAGCTTCTGTTATTGCACTTCTGTTTCCAATACTTGATTCCGATTGGTCTAAACCTCATCATGGCAGTGATTAATTCTCAATACCAAATGTGACGTCAGGAACAACCTGATCAGACACATCCTATTGAATCAATCCACATAAAGGTGGCCAGCAGAAGGAGAAGAAGAAGAAAAGGTGGCCAGTAGGAGTAGGAGTAGGAGTAGGAGTAGGAGTAGGAGTAGGAGTAGGAGTAGGAGTAGGAGTAGGAGTAGGAGTAGGAGTAGGAGTAGGAGTAGGAGTAGGAGTAGGAGTAGGAGAAGAAGAAGAAGAAGAAGAAGAAGAAGAAGAAGAAGAAGAAGAAGAAGAAGAAGAAGAAGAAGAAGAGAAGAAGAAGAAGAAGAAGAAGAAGAAGAAGAAGAAGAAGAAGAAGAAGAAGAAGAAGAAGAAGAAGAAGAAGAAGAAGAAGAAGGAGAAGAAGAAGAAGAAGAAGAAGAAGAAGAAGAAGAAGAAGAAGAAGAAGAAGAAGAAGAAGAAGAAGAAGAAGAAGAAGAAGAAGAAGAAGAAGAAGAAGAAGAAGAAGAAGAAGAAGAAGAAGAAGAAGAAGAAGAAGAAGAAGAAGAAGAAGAAGAAGAAGAAGAAGAAGAAGAAGAAGAAGAAGAAGAAGAAGAAGAAGAAGAAGAAGAAGAAGAAGAAGAAGAAGAAGAAGAAGAAATCCATCCTCTTTCGCCAACGTATTCTTCACATAAACAATGAAGCAACTTTGTTTCTTTATTCTGCTCACAATGCGCTTTATGCCGCTTCCCGTCTTTGTTGTATCAGTCGGTCTGCTTTGCTTTCACACCTCAAACCATTCACAACAGAGTTCACTTTTAAGCCAACCTTGAAACCTGTTTTCAAGCAGACTAGAGTTTGAATGAGTTTTCACACCACTCCAAACGTACCGGACTATCAGGGTTTGTTTACCGCAGACCAAATAGCTCTGGTGTGAATGCCATGTATGTCTGCACAGATGAAGGCAGTGTTTTAGGCTTCAGATCTCACAAAGAGCAGAAATAAAAGGTACAGTCATTGCCTGGAACACAGCAGCAAGCCGTCATCCCTTTGATAAAGATGGCCGGCAAGTAGTTACGACAAATTTCTTGTTAACAATACAAGTAAGTGGTGTTTGTTCAAACATGCAGATAAGAGTTCCCGCTAATGAGCATGGTTCCACATGTAACTCACTGAACTGAGCCAGATAAAGAGCAGATTTAAATAAAGGTATCTCTACTCATGTAACCTGCGTCTTTCTTTGTGCTCTCAACTCGTTTTTTATGTTCGATACATCAAGGCACAAAGAGAAGAGGAGGACACACAGGGATACACAAACACCAAGCTCCACTCAAAGTGGAGGAGATGAAAGGAGAGACCAGACTTCTGTGTCACCGAGTCTGTTGAGCACAAATCATTCCAAGCATTTGTTTATGTTGGAGCTGTACTCCACTCCTCCACCCCCAGGCTGCACAATAAAACACGGCTTTATGCGTTTACACCCATTTGTACAATTTTGGACCGATTATGCTTTGTTCTGGCACGTCGCCTGATGTAATTTATGAATTATCAGAGAGAATGCATCTGATTTACGAACACATGTAGTGAAGTCAAAAAAACATAATGTAATAAAAGAGTTATTCCCCCGAAGTCTCTACCTTGTGAGCTTTGGCACTAATCTTTTATTATTGGACAGCAGTGATGATGGGATTGATAAGAAAAAGAATATCTGTGTTGTGCCTGAGTGGATGAAAGAGCACAGAGTGTCCTGTTAAAGCTGTTTGTGGTTTAAAGCCCAACAGGCTGGTTATAAAATCATACAAATATTTATTCGAGAACAAACAAACAAATAAATAAGACGACTGCATGTGAAGCGGACCTTAGGGCAGATCTGATTCATGAGAGGAAATGTTTCTCTATCCTTTTCAGTGGGACCGGTTGGTCCAATCAGAGACGCAGATGACAGAGTATACCTGTACCTGCGTGTCTGAGAATGTGTGTGTGTGCTCTTTGTGTCCGTGCTGCAGCTTTCTCTGTCTGGTATTACTCTGAGAACCTGCAGGCATGAGAAGGGTATTCATCTTTCAAGGACAAGTATCTTTCCATGGAAACTACTTCTTTGTATCATTTTCACGAGCATGCAAATCAACACACACAAGCACACACACAGGAGTTCCTGCGGTGTGTGTTAGGTTTTCAGTAATTATACAAGGACACTGCCAAGTCAAGGAGCAGAGCTAAGAGCAAAACACAGCAAAGTTGTTGAGATCTGTTCTCGATGCCTGTTGTGGGTTCTGCTTTTCATGTCAAACATAGATATTCTGAAAAGGAGAATGATGATTTACACGACTAAGTTCAGCCCAAACACATCAAAAAGTCTTTTGCTTTAAGCGTCTCTTGCAGAGGACGGTCAAAGAGCTGGTGTGTGGCCTAAAATAAGAGCAGAGAAACAATTCTCCTTTCTGCAGTCGCATAACGTTTTATGAGAGACGTGTTTGGAGTTTGATTTATATGTCTTTGTACCTCCCCTGCCTGCTTGTGTCACTTTTGGATTCCTAATAGTTGTCCATCTCTAAGTGGGAGGTCAGAGTTGAGCATGTGTATAGAGCAGTGCTTCCCAAACTGTGGGGCGCTCCCAAAACAATACACCCAATTCTGCATTGCTTACTAGGCCAACTATGTGTATATGTGATAGAAGTGAAGTGGCAGGTGAACATAGTAGCGTATCTCGATTGGACCCCCCTCCTCTCTGTGTTACCCTGTGACTTCAGAGCAGAGCCACTCGCAACAAGCAGCTGCAGCTGAAGCTCGCAATGCAGGGAATTTCATCTCTGCTGCAACGGCTCTACCTGCTTGAAAGTGTGTTTAAACTGACATATGTGAGTGTTTTAAAAGAGTCTTGAGTGGTCAGAAATACGAGAAAAGTGCCTTATGTGTACAAGAATTAACATATGGTGACATGAATGCGCTCCTCTGGTGCCGGAGAGGAGGAGGAAAAAGATGAAGTGTTGTAGAGGAAAGGTTTTCAGGTGAGGGACTGAAAATGTAAATGAGAGCATGACTGTAAAGTTTGACAGAGTTTGCAGGTAGTCCTGGTCTGTGTTGAGGCTGAAATCCTCAAAGACTTTAGAAGTTTGAGGACGTGTCGGTGTTGCATTAGCAGCCGCCATTCTATCCTGCTTTTTTTTTTTTTTCCCAAGTTATATTTTTGGGCCTTTTTGTCTTTATGATAGGACAGCTGAAGAGAGATAGGATATGTGGGGAGTAGAGAGGGGGGAAGACATGCAGTACATTGAAGCCGTCTGGAGTCGAACCAGCAACCTCTGCAACGAGGACTGTAGCCTCTGTATATAGGGCACTGAGACCGCTAGGCCACCAGCGCCCCCAACTTTCTGCTGTTTTATGCACGGCAGGTAGCTTACTGTGTCTTATCAGCTTTCCTCTAAAGCTGCTGCCATGTGGGGCAGGAAATGAGTAAGGAGTAATACAGCTGAAATTAAACAAAAGCAAGATCCAGAAGAGGATGCAAACTCTCTGTGTGTAAAGTGGGTCAGAAATCCATTTGGTTTCAAAAGCCACACCTTACATGTTCACACGAGGTCATGTTTTAAAGAGCAGGTGCCTTATGTATACACTGCTGTTGAAGTAAAATTCCAGGCTGGCAAATACAGCAGTAGAGCAGGTACAGAATATTTCCTGGTGCACATGATCCAAACTGTTTCCTGCAGAGAAAGCAGCAGCTGTCAGACCAGTATCTGAGCATCATCACAGGAGGAAATGTCACAGAGCAAAGCACCCTCAGTCATTCAACCCACTACTCCTCCAGCTGACTAAATGTGTCGGTCATAACCAAATGAGGGTTGGGCGGAGGTGGGCGGCCTCTGACTGTTCTCTTTGGCTCTAACAGGGAAAGTCCTCTCTGAAAATTCCAGCTCTGACAGAATGCAGGATGCACGCACCCCCGCCCCCCCCTGGGACCAGAGCAGCAGGAGGAAAGCTGGGAGCGTCATGGGCAGACTGGAAGAGCCTGCTGTGAGTCTCTAAATAAGGTGTTCCACTGATAACAGGGGAATCTGGGATCGTCTGTGAAAACAGCTTGATGTCACCAGATTTCCTAATGATTCAGTGTTTACTTGATTCATTGATAAGTTGTGTGAATCATGTGGGCAGAAATTCCCTTCTCTGTTTCAGTAAATCCACTAACAGTCTGCTTTCAACACAGTTCCACAACACTTTAATCATATGAAGGTTGTTTTAACGCAGACGAAACAAAAGTCATGCTGTTTTCAATTAAAAACATCAGCCATTGAACCTGCCTTTAATCTCCACCTCTAAGGGTGCACGGATCAAGTGTGCATCTTGATATTCTAATCCATGAACCCCACTGTTAGGCCTCATCTTTAACAGTTGGTCAAAATAATTTTAGAATCAAATCTTGTTTTTACTCAATTCTAAAAGAGGCCATCTGCTGCTCGATGTATGCCTCTCATTAAAGCTTCAAAGCTCTGGACACTGTATCACTAAGCATTTAAGATCATCACTACTTTTAACGCCCTCACTCTTCACTGTCCACTGCAGTCCGAAGCAGGACTGCCGGACAGCTGGAGTTGTGTGACCGAGGTTCTCCCTCGGTAATCACTGAATCAAGGATTCTCCTCCTCCTCTCCTCATCCATGTTGTCTTTATGGTCCTCTGAAAACCTCTGACCTGTTGAATCCAGGCCTGGCTCAGTCGTTTTATTCTGAAAATTAACCAGGTTTTTATTTTGTTTTGGTGCCTGACTTCCTGTCCCGCTCCAGTTGCTCTGTTAAGATTGATGCGTCTTGCTCCAGCATCCATGAAATAGAAGTCTTGCATTTCTGATCCGTTGCGTTCCGACCTGCCGGATCAGAGACGCAGCCGGAACGCAACGGAGCTGATCCAGTGGAAGTTAACACATTGATGAGAGTAGAAACCCATCAGATCGGATCGGAGACGCACCAGACACAGTTGGATGGTCTGCCTTGTAAAATCGTAGATGAAGACACAGGCAAAGTCTCATAATAAAACTATTTTAGGTCTGCTACCTCCTTCCCTGCTGTAGGAAACATCTGACAGAAGAGTTAAGGAACTTAAAATCTTCAGTGCCACAAACCTTTCTTACTTCCTGTTCCAAATATCAGAACTGAGCAGAGATAAAAATGGGGGCGAGATGGGGAGTGGCGTTCGAGGAGGTCGGTCAGGTATGGGGTATGGGGTATGGGGTATGGGGGGAGGTTATTGAGGGCTGTAAGTAGGATCTTGAAGTTGATTTGGGGCTGTATGGGGGAGCCAGTGGAGGTGCTGGAGGATGGGTGTGATGTGAACTCTGGAGCGGAAGTGGGTGAGTAAGCAGGCAGCTGAGTTCTGGATATATTGGAGTTTTTTGGAGGTCAGTGGAGAGAAGGCCGTAAAGGATGCTGATGTCCAGTCTGGAGGTTATGAAGGCGTGGATGAGTGTTTCGGCAGCAGAAGTGGAGAGCGAGGAGTTTTTATTGTCATGCATCATGTATTATGTTTGCGTGTACAGATGCTTATTCTCACAAACTTTGTTGACACTTCTGCTGCCTGCCTTGGCCGGGATCCTCTTCATAAAGAGATTTTTAATCCCTACAAGTTTCTCCTTGTTCATTAAAGGTTACATTAAGTGTTGAATAAGTTGAAATCCTGAATCATTGAGGCGTGTTTTTAGTGTCTGAGAAAGCCGGCTGACGTGCTTCTGACTGCAGGATAACAGAGACTCAGCGCAGATTTAAAAGTAGACTTGGATGGTAAGAAATTATGCACAGACCCTTCACCATAAATAAGATTCATTAAGACACTGATAAATGCTCATTTCATATTAACGCTATAGCTCCTCATCAGGGCACTTTCTGAATGAATCAATACTGGTCTTGGAGGTGATTAGAGCGCTGATGGATCAGAGCCAGGCTGCCCTTTTAATGGGCGGATTCTCCATCAACATGACTCCGGATCACTCTTATTCATCATAATAGGTAAGGACACGGGCATATGGAAACCTTCGTTTCCCTGCAGCGTCATTAAGGTGACTGATGGTGGAGATGGCCTGTCACTCCGCCACATCGTCTGTCGTCTGATGAAGAGAATTCATATTCAGAAGGTCTCGCTTTCATTAATCCGGGGCTCGACTTCAGTGAAAGAAAGACACCTGGTGAACACATAAGTGACCTTGGGATGAAATACACTCGGAGGTCTTTTCTGTTTCAGATGCACATACGTCCCCTCACCCCGCGCTCTGTGGCCAAAGTGGCGTACGAAAACAAACAGGCCATAAGGAAGAGATACACCCCGTCTCTTTAGAAGCTCATCACTGTGACGTATGACATTGACAGACAGATGCTGGGAAACACATTTTCTCCTCTAGCATGCAGACATTTGTCTTTCCCCCCTGTTTGTTCCTGCATGGATCAGATAGGAGAAGATGTGAGCCAGATGCTAGACCGTCTGCTGACTTGACTCAGTTACCCAACACACTAACTGAATCACCGGCTTCTCCTGGCAAGATGCTCACATCTTAAAAATAAGTCCCACACGTTTGGCATCAGAATACCTGACTGCAAGACTTTCAAGGGCCAGAGTTGAAGGAAGACGCACAGCAGACTTTGATGTCTTTGAAACCCTCGTCTTTGTTTGCTGCACATGTAGAGCTCACAGATCCATACCCTTTAAACCTTTGTGTAATACCAACAATTCCCTCTTCGCCTGTTACAAAATGGGTGCTCGAATACCTCAGTCAGCGGTTGAGGGTTTTAAAAGTGAGGAAACACTGCCACCTGGAGGCCACTCTCCATCTTTTGAAAATGATGCATTTTCACCCAACGTGGATAAATGCTCTTTATTCAGTTAATCATGTGTCCTCTCAGTTTCTGTAAACTGAGAGGACACATGATACAAATATGTCACCTCGCTCTGTGGTTTAAAATATATCATAATATTGAAACACATGTCAGAGTATAAACTACTTTAAAACAAATATGTATATAAAGATGATGTTTTAGTAAAACTGTGCCCAACTTTAAGCCTTCTATCTGCAACAACTTTAACGCTGTGCCTCTAAAACAGACTTCATGTTAGGTAAGTGGACTCACTCACAGCCTTCAGTCACATTCTTTCACTGAGGGAGGCCCAATCATTAATTGCACCTCTGTGGCATTTTTATGGAGTTTTGGAAATGGCTGGATGACTCCAGTAAGTAAAAAAACGGAGGGAAGAAAGAGCGTTGACGGAGACTGAGCTGCGGAGGGACCCCATGAGGGCACCACGTTCATCAGTTTAGAAAACATGTGGAGCGGAGGACCACGTCTGACACACATCTGAGCCAGAGGGATCAAAGAAACGAAGCAGTCTGAGGCCATCAAAGATAAATCAACACCACGTCCTCAAAGAATCTCAAAGAAGTACTTTCTCTCTGCATTTGAGCTTCTTCTACTCTCAACACGACGACTGAGTGTAAGACGCTCTAAACTGAGCTTTCACAAAGTGGATGAATCATCGTGTGAGTGGAAGCAGCGCTGCAGTGGATGGGAGATTGTGAGGAGAGAATATGACTTCAAGTACTTTAAAGAAGAATAAACAGCTGGAGTTGGTTATCTGTTGTAGAAACACTTTGGGTTACATAAATTGACAAACCTTTTATATTATCATTGCATGTAGGACCAATAATGCTCTGACAATAAAGTGAACTCTGGTGTCTGTAGCAGCTGCAGGGTGTGGATAAGTTTGCCCAATCATCTCATGCAGACTGAGTGCAATGATTGGGTGATGTTCCTGCAAATCAAGCAGCTACCTGTGCGTATATATTTGTGCACGTTCTGCAGCTGTTTCTACCAAAGGAGCTGGATCTAACAGCTGGAAGTTGACAGAGAAAGAGAAGGCAAAGTTTTCACCTCCACTCCCGCCGACCACTTCTGCAACATGGAGCAAGAAAAGGAAGAGGATAGACTAGAGTGAACATTGGGACTGCTTTTCAGCTGTAGCGACAGCTGAGGGAGGAAAGGCGGCGCTGTGGTTGCTGCGTTTCTCATGGACAGGTGTTTTAGTTTGGGAATATTGTGAAAATCTGGGAATAAATTCCTTACCCAAAACATTCTTCACCAATGTGTTTATTGACTCCACTCACAACCTTCAAGCTAAAACTTCAACGGTTTTTAGGTGACTGTTGCTGCTGCTGTTCACTTCGAGACTTTACTTACATGCATACTTTTTTACACCTTGCACACATTGTTTGTTCACGTTTGTTCTAGTTTATGTATATATGTCTATGTGTGTGTATGTGTTCCTGTTTGTAAATGAGAACTGGTTCTCAAACATTTTTACCTGGTAAAATAAAGGTCTAATAAAAAATAATAATAAAGGTCTCTAATAACACATATGCAAAGATTTAAACTCAACTCCTGTAAGAAAATCTGTGACAGCTGCTTAAAGTTTGGGTACCTGGATTTTATTTTTTTCCAACAATAAGGTTCCAGGTTCCAGCAATATCTCAAACTCGTTCCTCCAGACCTCCTTCTTCCATCGCTTCGTGGTCCGGCTCTGATGATCAAGTGCTCATTAAAAGAGCCTTCAGTAGTGGACAGGGGTCAACATGGGCCCACTGTCTGGTCTGCATCAAACTGAGATGTTCTGACACCTTTCTATCAAAACCAACACTCACAGGTTATGGTAAGGAATTTATTCCCAGATTGGCCAAATAGGGGCTTATTTTTCCCTGACTCTATTTTAATATTTTGTTTGTTTGTTTGTTTTGTGTGAATTTGTTTAAATGTTTACACATTTTGCAAAGCCAACTTGGTAACTTGAAAACTATGTGTACTAACAAAAGCCATGTTTGTAGATTCCCCTCAAAGGTAACACAGGTAGTTTCTTCACCTGAGAATGAGACATGAGTTCTTTGGATACAGATAACAATGTAATTCGCCCTCTTTCCACCGCTAACTCCCATCAACTCAAACTCCAGCTGTTGTCTGCCAGCAGTACGTGTTTGTGTTTTTGGAGGTGTGGCTTTGGCCAGAGAGGAGGGGGTGGGCTTCAAGAAGAGTAAAAATATAGTGTTTATTAACTGGAGCGTCTGGTATGGGTAGTATGTTTGGAGTCTGAGGAGTACTGACCAGTCATGTCTCAACTGGCTTTAGTGTAAATAGCCAACAGCCAACAATCCAGATGAAAACCTAACACTCTTCTTGATGTTATCCAGAAAAGTCAATCGGCATCTCGATTTTCCACCTCTCTTTTGATCTGAACACTCAGTCGCTTCTCGAGTCTCTTGCAATGCAGCGAATGGAAAAGGAGAAGTTGGCCATCATCCCCTCTTACACCAATAAGCATTAACATTATAACCACCTCTGTAGTATCGTGTCAACCTCCCCTTTCATCAGGTCTGTGCTAAAACAGCCCTGACCTGCTTAGGCATGGACTCCTCTAGACCTCTGAAGGTGTGCTGTGGTATCTGGCACCAAGACGTTAGACGCAGATCTTTCAAGTCCTGAAAGATGTAAGCTGAGGCCTCCATGGATGGGCTTAGTTATCCAGCACATCCCACAGATGCTGGACTGGATTGGAGAATCTGGAGGCCGAGTCAACACCTCAAACTCGTTCCTCCAGGCCACCCTCTTCCATCGCTTTGTGGTCCAGTTCTGATGATTATGTGCTCATTGTTGGAGCTTTCAGCGGTGGACAGGAGTCAGCATGGACCCACTGTCTGGTCTGCATCAAACTGAGATGTTCGAACAGCATTTTATCAGAACCAGTACTCACTGTTTCAGCACTTTGAGCTCCAGGAGCTCTTCTGTTGGATTGGACCACCCGGTCCAGTTTTCACTACTCACACCCATCAGTAAGCCTTAACCTCCTCCGACCCATAGACTTTATATAAAATGGAAAATTGTACAATAGGAGAAGGCGGAGCGATGCTGTTCATTATATATACAGTCTATGCTACGACCCTGTGACCAGATCACTGGTTTTCTTTCCTTGGACTAAGACTATGTGCATGTTTAGTCCACTACACAATTTAACGTCATCACCATCACTCGTTAACCCCACAGTTACTATTCAGTCAAAAAAGTTATTCATACTTAAGTAGTGTAGACCTGAAATGGAGGCATATTTTGTGTCTGAGCTGCAGCTCTGCTTGATGATGACTTGTACTGGCTGTAAACAGACACAGCTGTCATCTCGTAGCTCTCGTACAGTTTGTCGTATTTTGATTTGGAGAACTGAGATAAAGTTGTATGAAGGATGTGTCTGGTTAACTCAACACAAGCTAAAAAACATGTGCAGTGAGGACTGAAGGATGGTGGTGCTTGCTCTGCTAACTGTACATTCAGCAAACTCATTGACATTGTTTAACTGCAGACTCTGTGATCTCGTGTTTAAACGTGTTTCATAAATTGTTCTCAACTAAAAAAAATTTAATCAAAGTTTTTTCTTGTTTTTAGATTAGTCGGCTAGTCCGAAATATTTCCATTTACATGACGAGAAAATTAGTCACTTTTGAACATCGTTAGTAAGGACCCCTGCAGGCAGGGAACGCCCATGATCTTTGGTCTAGCCCAGGTGTTCCTAAAGTGTGGGTCAGGACCCCCTGGGGGGCTGCGAGATACAAATGGGGCAGTCGTGAGATGTCTTCCAGAATGTTTTTTTTTTTTTTTAAATGATGTAAAGATAGTACATTTTACCTATTATAGTAAAAATATTGTCAAAAATAGTAGCTAAGCTTGAAATAAAACCTTGAAAATAGAAAATGTAATGAGTTCTCTACCCTTCTTTGATACCAGATGACTCCTATGTTTAGGGTTAGTGAACAGTTAATTATCAAAAGCATCAGTAGCAGCAGGCTAATTTAGGCTAATTACAGCACAGGAAACACAGACACATGCTCATAAAGGTAGGGCCAGTTTCTGCAGACCAGCTAAATGAAGCCACATTAAATCACTTTGAGGGACAGTGTGGGTCGCAAATCGTTGTCAGCTATATTTTGGGGGTTGCAGGCTGAAAAGTTTGGGAACCCCTGGTCTAGCCATCACAGTTTGGTCCTCGTGAAAGTTGCACACATTTACACTCGCCCATTTGTCCTGCTTCAAACACATCACACATCACTGCTGCTAAACATAACCTTCCCTTAAACATATCCTTCCCTTATAGGTACAAATATAATTCATTTCACCTGTCAGCGGCCATGATGTTATGGCTGACAGGTGTATACAGGAGTGAGATGACGATGACCAATGACTTCCAACACTGAGGATAAATCAACCCTCGTGTGGACATAACTTATAGGACAGCCATGACACCTCATCCTCGATGTGGCCAGCGTCCACATGTTGTAGCTTTGGGAGTGCATTGGTCAGCACTTCAGCCGGCACTGTTATATGAAGTCTGTGGAGCTCACCTTTGGTTGAACATCCCTCTGAAGTTGTAGTTTGCTCTGTAGTTGGGCATGGGCTTGGGGTCCAAAGGCCTGTAGATGGCTGGCTCCCCTCTCTTCATGGCCAGACCATTCAGCTCCACTGTGGGTGTTATACTGCCTGTGGGTCAAAGCGCACGTGAAAAATTAAACTACATTCGTGGAAGAAGTTCAATAATTTCACAAAAGCTGAGAGATGTCATAATATTTTATGAAAAGCAAAGAAAGTGTATTATTTATAAACACGAGGGTATCTGTTCCTCTCCCACCTGTCTGATACGTGGACCGTTAATCCCTCAGATCCGTACGGATGTTGCATAACCTTTCACTGGCCTTTCCTAATCCCATTAAGCGATGGCTGTGAAGTCTCTAACTACTACAATACTTCAGAGAGCAGATAAGGTGACAGACTAAGGGAATTAATTTGACCAGAAAAAAACATAAGCCTGCACTTAGTCCTTATTGAAAGCGTCTGTTCTGCTTTGTTCTACACACGGGTCATTTAAATATAATCAGGGGCTGAAGGCCGAGCCTGGAGGCTGAAAATCCACAACACTGACTCTCTGCATTAATGATGAGGAAAGAAGCTGCTGCAAGCTCCATCGTGACAGAAATACTCAGCCATTTCTCTTTCCTTCATCCTTTGACGCCTGCCATCGTCTTCATGATCATACTCACATACAAAGATCAGACTGTCATCTTTCCAAATTCATATTCATTTCAGCAGGATGGGGAACAGTTAGAGGGCGCTAAAGCAACCTCAGAGGAAAGTTTGAACTACCCACAGCAGAGTGTGACCTCCATTATTCTACAGGTGGTGCTCTTTGTGGTAACGCCAAGAATCAGCCACGTGATTGTATGGTTGCATGACACAGAGACGTCAGAGTAGAATATACCATTGATACCCAACTCACAACACTTTATTCTCATTGCACATCTCAAACCTTTATTTCTGCATGTTTGTTTGGTTTCTGATGTGATTATTTATAATCCAAATGTAAAGAATAAAACATTCAATGAACTGCTTAAAGGACGATCAGGCATGTCTGACAGCTTCATGACCAAACACCACACTAAGGTTTATCTTTGAGACATGTTTATGGAAGAGATAATGTCTGGTTAGCAGGTAGTCATGGGAAATATAATCCCGACAGTGGGGACAAGACCCCCCCGAAGGATGTCTCAAAGTTGCTCTCACCTGCACCGCTCGTTGCGAGGAATGCTGGACAGGCTCCAAGATGTAAATATCCATGTTGTTTAGCCAGCCACATTAGCATGCTAACCTAAACTAGAATTTTAGCCAGATTCTTTTGATTCTAACGGAAGCTAACGGTTTTACCTCACCTTCTATGGTGTCAACAAGCAGAAGATAAAAGTGCTGAAACTCTTTTCCGTGGATTAATTTGACACAACGTGTGATCAGTTTGCCTCTGGTGTTGCTCATGTTAGTGAAAGTTAATAACCGTTGTCAAGGGGTTTTGACCAATCAGAATCAAGCATGATTTTATACACAGCACCTCATCTGTCATTGTGAGTTCATCATGTTGTGCTGCTTTGAACTTTTTTTAAAAGGTAAGATTAATGTTTAGAATTGAAAAGTAGTTGTAGTAATGTTATTATTCCCCTCGTTCCTGTTACAACGGACTAATCATAGCTAATCTCCAATCCTCTGTCCTGATTGGTTAAGGGGCGGCCCCTACTACATCCTCCGATTGGTTATGAGTCCGGCAATATCATGACTGCACATCTGTGTTGGGGGGCTAAGAGGAAATCTGGTTGGGGGGGATAGTGTTGACATTCTAAGTCCCTCTCTCTGAACAGATCTTTACTCTGTGACTACCAACAGCAGCTTCAATACTCCAAGTTGTAACCAGACGTACTTCTATGAAAGATTCAGCTCCATAAAGACATAATAAGGATCCATTTCTCTAAGTCTCTCTTCTTTTTTCAAACGGGCATTCATTCTTTTACTTTTTATGGTTGCAGCGAGGGGGGGTTATCGTTAGGATTATAGTTATCAACACTCTTCTCGATACTACTCTCCATTATTTAGTGCAAAAGACAAAGCCCCTGAAGTTACTTTCTGCATAAAGCACATTCTGGAAATTATTTTTTATTTTAAAGTTAAGTGTTTTAATGTAACCCACAAATCTCATGATAAATTCTATTCACTACTTTAACGCCTGAGTTAAACAGGTTAAAGACTTTCCGCAGTACTAAATCAAACTCACAACCTCATAAAAAACAAATAAAAAATATGTGACTACAGATTTCAACTTCAAAAATTGTATATATTTTATGTTGATTTATGAGCTCTCAGGGTTTACCTTTTCTAACTTTTAATTATCAAAGGTATAATCAGTCTATGACTGCGTGCTCTGTGATGCGTCTCATGGCACGTCCACCCAGAGATTTCTCATTGATTTGAAGCAGAGTGAGTGCTTCTAACATGTGCCAGGTAAAGCCAGCTGCAACTTTTAACACAATTATTTTACTGTTCCAGAGGAGGAGAGAAAGTGTTCCATGTGTGATCTGGAGGAAGTTGAAAATGAAATGCACTTTTTGTTCTACTGTCCATCATATCATGATCTCAGGTGCCTTCTTTTCAACAAAATGTCAGAAAAGTGTCCAGATTTGTTTTGCATGTCTGATGAAGATAGACTTCAGTTCCTGTTTACACACAAAGTGTTCCAGTTTGCTCAGCTTGTGTTAAATGCTGTTCAGCAGCATAGGAGTACACTGCACATCTGATTTAGTTGTTGTCAAATGTCTGAAGTCTACCACTGTGCTTTTTAATTACTTTAGGTCATTGATGGCGTGCGCTGTATTGTAACTGCTCTCTTCTTATTTTCTTCTTATGTAGTTGCTCCTATTCTTTTTTGTTTTTTAGTGTCTTGTAAGTCCATACGGGCTGGGCACCTTTCCGGTGCATGACATGACGAATAATAGAATAAACTCAACTAAACTTAACTAAAATCAAAAATGAAGTGGCTAGTTCGCTATCAGTCTGCTGTTTGGCTAACAGCCAGTGTGTATGGACAGCCCTGCATGTGTTGGCCTGAAATACTGTAAGAGCATCGATTGTCCATGAGCTTTACGGTACTTTCGGTACTGACCAATCAGGTACCATTACTGTAAAATCTGCTTCTCAATACCCATCCCTAGTTGCTGCTTCCAAACTCTGTTAACTACAACAGAAACTGATGAGTCTTTGCATTCTTAGATTGAAGTGGTAAAAGCTACAGTCAAAGTTAGAGACAGCTGTTATATATCTAAGGAAGTTTGCCCCTCTATAAATCAGCCAATCCAGGCCAAGGTGGTTTTGATTGTGATACTCTCTTGGGCTAAGGTACCTGGGTTGCTGTTGATGTCCACTTTTGGGGAGCGGGGTGCTGGCCTGGGAAGGACACTCTCCTCCAGAGCTTTGGCAGCGGTGGAGTGCTGAGCCTTTTTAATGCTGGTGCCCTCTGCCTCCCACAGCTGCTCCCCAAGAGTCAGCTGCACGGTGAAGATCTGCAACAGTGACACCCAGAGGAGGGAGACATTTAGTGACGTCTGAACCACAATCCCTCATGAACTCAAAAGCACAAACACAAAAGAAGATGATATAAAGAAGCATGACCTTAACAAGCCTGTTTTTCATATTACACAGTAATCAAACACTGTACCACGTCTCCTTTCCTTACCTTAGCATGTGCAGGGCCTCTCTCGTTGAGGAGCTTGTACTGTGGTTGGAGCCTATTGAAACGGGCTAACTCATTCACCAGACACATTGGAGTTTTCTCTTTAGGGTTTGCCATGTTCTCCTGGGGCGAGCCTGCAACGATGCACAGCAGAGAACATGTTAAAGTGAACAACATGGTAAAGGTAACAGACAGTTTGATATTTATGATTTATGATTTACAATAGACGCTGAAATGTTTGAGAGCTCTGTACTCAGACGCTTCTCTGACACATCCTGTGCTGATTCAGTGTGGAGGTGACTGCTGAGGTGTAAACTGTTCATTATTCACAGGGAATAAATAAAACATAATATTAAACAAGTTACTATAATAACCAGGCTGCACTGTTAAAGCATCACTCTGTGGGCATTCTTTCCTTCATTCAGCTGTTTTCATGTTTTTATTTCTTCTGATGTTGTCGTTTTACAATCCTTTTATCGCCTTTTATTCTTTAATTCATCTTTTTATTAGTTTAGCTTTATAGATCTGCCTTTCTTATCACTTTTATTCCTCAGCATTTATTCTTGTTGACAGATCATTCTTGCCTTCCTTACTTCTCTCTGTTCACCCTGGCTGTTGAATGTGTCTGTTATCTCTCAGAGTCCCTGTCTTTGCTTCGTTTGTTAAACCACTTTGTAAACATCTGTTTTTAATAACGCTGGGATAAAAAACTATGGATTTTCCAATATTTGTCAAATTACTTTAATGATGAAATATCGAGTCATAAAATCCTGAGAATCAACTCGTCTCTCGAGACCAGCCGCTGCACGTCAAGATCTTGCCATGTAGGAGGTTAGTACTAGGGATGTCAAGTTTAAGTATTCTCCATGATCGATCTTTGGAAATGTTAACAATCAATTATTGATTAATCAATAAAAAACATTGAGTTTTTTCATATGTCAAACCAAGGCCGAATATGTTGTTTTTCCCCTAAATTATATTTTCCACAGCAACGAAACACATCTAACTGACGGTAACATGTTTAACACGCTGAATATCAACGATCAAGCTCATATAAAAAAAATATTCTCCACGGACATAGTCTTATAAAGTGAGGCTCATACAACTCAAGGCGGTTTTGCTGCAAGAAGAGAAATGAATAGAAAAGTACTACAGACTTACAGTGTTCAGTTTTCTGTGTACTCATTCTCATTGAGAAAAATGTGCGTGTACACGGTCAGGTGTCACCTGGGAGCGCAACTGGGTCATAATCAGTCCAGCTGCAGAAAAAGCTCAGACGGCTCTGATGTTGCTGGTCTGCAAACATAGCGTACTACCAATTCTAACCAGTCTGTTGGCTTTGTATCTAAAGGTGGGAAATGTTCTGTTCAACCTTCGTGTCCATGTTGATGTTGGCAGCAGTTGCGTATTGATCCTCTTTAAAAAAATGCTTGTGGAGACCTGACGCACAGCTGAGCGTCTCTGCTGTGCGCTACACCTTTAACAGCTGATTCACATCGAAACATGCTTCTACAAGACAGAACATTGGAAACTAAAAAATGTTTTTCACGTAAGCTCTAAATAATCAATTAATCGATACTCGATTAATTGTTTACATCCCTCCTTAGTACCTCAAAATAAACATGGCTGCTCTAATGAAGGCACTAATAAACCTTAAAGCTCCTGTGAGGAACTTTCTGTTTGTGTTGATTTTGGCGCCCCCTGTGGACCAAGTGGCACATCTCCCATCTTTGCTGATTTTGTTTTGTACAAGTGTAGGTAGTGTTTTCTGTCTGAAACTCTCATCCTGCTTTCTTTTAGCAGTGAAACGTATCACTCACTGTGGAAGGAGTAAGAAATGCTGTTTCTTCACTGTGCTACGAATCATTTCGTTTGTCACCTACCCCCTTAAAGCGGGTACAGGTAGGGATGTTAGCAATTAGTAGACTATCGATTAATTGATTGTTAAGAAATTACTCAAAAACACACATTTTTGTTTTCAATTTTCATGTGATCTCATATTACATTCAGCCATCAGGGAGGTGGGGTTTTTTTAAGTTTAAAGTTTCAATGTGAATCAGCTGTTAAAGGTGTTGCACACAGCAGAGACGCTCAGCTGGTGGCTGCGGCTGGCGTGGCGGCTGCGGCTGGCGGCTGCGGCTGCGGCTGCGGCTGCGGCTGGCGGCTGCGGCTGCGGCTGGCGGCTGCGGCTGCGGCTGGCGGCTGAGGTTGGCGGCTGAGGTTGGCGGCCGAGGCAGGTGGCTGCGGCTGCGCGTCAAGTATCCACGTGCGCTTTTTAAAGAGGATCAATACGCAACTGCTGCCAACAACGACACGGACACAATGACTGAGAACTTTAAACAGGACAGTTCCCCACCTTTGGATACAAAGCCAACAGACTGGTGGGAATTGCTAGTACGTTATGTTGTGTTATGTACGCAGAGCCATTTGAGTGAGATTATGCCGACAGACTGATTATAACCCGATTGCGCTCTTGGCTGATGCCTGACGGTGTACACACGCTCATGTTTCTCAATAAGACGAGTAGACAGAAAACTGGACTCTGTGAGTCTGAACTGAAGCATTTTTGTGTTCAGTTCTCTTGTCCCAGCAAAACCACATTTAGTGAACAAGCCTTCACTTTATAAGACTGTATGTCCACGGAGAATATTTTCATGAGCCTGATCGTTGATAATCAGCATTAAACATGTACCCCTATTCAATACCATCAGTTAGATGCATTTTGTTGCTGTGGAAAATATAATTAAGGGGGAAACAACATATTTGGCATTGTTTTTGACAGAAGAAAACTCAATGTTTTTTTTACTGATTTATCGATAATTGATTGTTAACATTTCCAAAGATCGATCACAGAGAATACTAAAAAATTTAATCCCTAGTTACAGGCATTAAGAATCACAATATAGAAATTGTGGATCATGTGGTTGATGCTCATGTTTGCTTTTGTAAGACGTAAAGAGACACCACTGTTCATTTCAATCGGTTTCATAACCAGTCGAAAACTCCTCATAGGAGCTTTAAAGACGGATGAGAGCTGGATAAGAGCGAGGCCAAATTCAAGATGTGCAACACGAAGGTGTTTCTGCAAATCTCTGAAACCATTTAAAGAGGCATCACCACACAGATTACTACAAGGCTTGTTCTGACTGAGCACCATGCATCAGAGTAAAATGATCAGTTAATCCTTCTCATCAGAACTCAAAGGGACTGACATGAAGGGCTTCACATTGACATCATAGATACACATGTTTTAGATAGATGGAGAGTAACATCGTCAACATCTGGCCAGTCAACAACACAGTGAATGTAAGAATGCATGATCACAGCCATAGTCCAGGAGTATTGTGTATTTTAAGGAAGACATCACATGCAGCGGCCTCGTCACATACTTTCTCAGTTTTACAGTTTGCATGAGAGTGTTTGAAAGATTAGACTGATGTCTCTGCTGTAGTGTGTTGATGATCATGTGAAACACAAAGAGCATTCATTGAGCTGCTTTGGGTTCAATTCTAGAAGTACATTTTAATAACACACCTGGTTAGAGTCCCTGTACAGTTAACAGCATTACTTCTCTGAGAGTCTCTTTCACACTGAAATAAAGTTTGTGTTGTAACTGAACTATCCCTGAAGGACATGACACAGGTGATGCGCAGCCTGGTATGAATAAAGTGATATGATCATGCTTATGATTATTGTTACCTGACGATGTGGAAGACACAGGGTCGTCCCCATATCCGACTGCAGGAGCAGGGCAGGCGGGTGTGGGGGCCGGGCCTGTGCCGTTGACGGAGGGCTGCAGACCCAGGGGTCCTGGGCTGGCCATGGCCGGCGGGGGAACTCCGGGGGAGAGGCCAGGACCAGCCAGGGGTGCTGAGGTCTGTACTTTCACTTGAGCCATGCTCTATTCCTAGAACCAGACGACAATGAAAGACTTTAAAGACACTTAGTGTAATCATCACATCACTTTGGAGAGCCTCTTTCTGGGCTAAATCCAAAGAAAGTTTCAGTCTTCATCATTAAGCATGCTTTCGTCTGGACATGTACTCTAGTAACCTGTTAGCACAAGCTTTTCCTGATTTACAGCTGTTCAGTGTCACTTGACAGACTTCTGTGGGCAAAGCCAGGAAAACAGACTTCAAACTGAGCAGCTCTAGGCCTATCTCACATTCTGATCCACTGGCAGCTAATACGCTCAGACAATGAAGCTTTATTTGAAGGAGCTTTGCTCATGTTACTGCTGCTAAGCTCCCCAGAAAAAAAAGGAGATTCCTGTGATAGCAGCCTGAAAAAGACAACAGACGCTCAATCGCATTACATCTGTGACTGAAGAGAGGTATAAACATGACGTACGTACAGGTTCATAGAAACAGCAGAGAGACAGAAAGTTACTAAACACACTGGAGTCACTCCTGCAGGGAGGATCTCAGTAAAGACAGAGCCCATGATTGTGCAAGATGATTCAAGATTCAAGATTCAAGAAAGCTTTATGGCCAAGTGAGCGCGCACACACAAGGAAATTTGACATTAGGACACAACAAGACAGTAAGGATAATAATATATAAACCTAAACACAAATCCAAACATTCTAAATAAAAATACTATCTGTACAAAGAAAGGTAAAGAAGTACTTTGAAGACATGAGCAGCATTACATTCTTCTGAAGGTTTTTCATCAGTAAAAGTGAAACTTTAGGAGCATCAAATCCAAAAATATACATTTAAGAATATAAAATCTGTATTTTATAGCATCCTGCAAAGATGGTGTCACTAATGGTTAAGATAAATATGCAGAAGAGGTCAGAGCAGAGAGTCAGGGAGAGAAAAGGCACCTTACACCTGGATATCAAACCTAATGATCAGATTTAACTCATGCAAATCCTGTCAAATGTAAATAGCCTTAATCAGCATGTCATAATGAGTAAATATGTTCTTTTCTCCATCAGTCAGAGATAAAATGTGTATATAAGCTGAGAAAACAGGTGCCAGCTTAATCCAGTGCATACAATCGAGACCATGGATGAACAAGTGTGGAAATGCATGTCCATAACAAAGCTGATATCGACTATTTCCTGATAATCTAATTCATTTTCCCTCTGATCTGTGGCCTTCACTCATTGCATGCCATCGATTCTTCACGTCTCTCTGCATCTTGTATGCCCTGGGGTTGTCGAGGTCACAATTCCTCCTGCTTTTCCCCTCATTTCTCTCTACAACATGCACTAATAAGACTCGAAACGGCAATCCGAGTGCAGGTCTGCTTTACACACACATGTACATCTGGAATAAAGAGGTGGTGTTCCGCTTGGTTTGACTGACAGACCCACAGTGGCTGTCTGCAACCCCCTAAACCTACAGAATACAGCTTCGTCCAGCTTAGCAGGAAGCTAACACTACCAACAAGAAATCGGTGCTCCCTGCAAATGTCAGCTGCTGAAAACGAATAAACAGACGTGGCAGGCATGTGTGCTGTCATGACTTAGTGTCTGTGATTTCCTCTGATGAATATACAGTCTGTAGCCTCCTCCAGCAGAGCTAGTTTAGCCGGTTAGCGCTCATCATGGCTGATCGGCCGAGCACCCCTCTTGCTAGCATCTCCGTGCCGCCCCATCCTCCACGAGAAGTCTGGAGGGTTTCAGTCCCCGGTCACAGCGTGTACACACAGCCCACAGAGGGACCAACAACCCGGAGACTACCCGACAACACAGGGACACATAATTCAGGGTATTTTTTACCTTTGTCCAGGGCCAGACCCCAGTTACACCTCCGACATTGGCAAACACTAAAGAGAACTGGATGGAAGAGGGACCGGACCACCTGATTTTTCTGGGTAAAAGGTTTAAATGTGTCCCATTTTGAGCAAATGACCAGTCATTTTAACACCTCATGATTTGACTTCGTGTGTTATTTATTCGTAAAATGTAAGTATTGCATATTGTTGCTGAATGGCCGTTTCGGTTTCTGGTAAATCCTGAATGAATCAACCACCCCCGCGGCGCGGCGAATGGTTCAGTCCGGGTCTGCTTCCTCGGAGGCTGGAACAGTTGTAACTTTGATTCAGAGCAAACATTCTGTACCTGCTTTTCTGCACATGGTGGTTTTGCATACTGGATAAAGTTTTCTTGCATTCTTACTGATAACATGCATGTTATAGAATAGAATAGAATAGAATAGAATAGAATAGAATATATCTTTATTGTCATTGTATAACGAAATTGAGGTGCAACCCATTTCAGTGCAAAAGATGGATAAAATAACAGTAGTAAAAGAAAATAAAAAATCATAAAAAACATTGAATGGTGGATAAACATAAATAAATAAAAACACGAGATACATCCAGCATTCAGCAGGCAGGCATCAAGTAAACAGGAAGATTGCATAGTCCCATTTTGTATTGCATTACTTGGCATTTAGTGCACTTATTGCTCTGGAATAAAAACCAAGTCCTTGTCTTAAATGTCCTGTATCTCCTACCTGTTGGCAGAAGTTTAAACAGGTGATGTCCCGGGTATGTTTGGTCCCTGAGGATGTTTCTCGCTTTAAAACATAACCTGCAATAAGATGTATTTCACTGTAACATGGTCACCTTTGCTCACTACTGAATAAAGTTTTCTTGCATTCTTACTAATAACATGCATGTTATAGGCCTTAAAACGCAGCAGTCGGTTGAGTTAAATACTGGTGAGGTGTTCACATAGCTAAACAATAAAGCTGATTCTGATCACTGAATACTGTGTGTCTTGGATTACTTGGCCTATTTATTTTCTGAGGGAAGATTCTTCATTGAGTTTGATCATCAAACTATTTTTAAATAATAAAGAGGGTCAGTTTGTTCCACAGACAACCTTGCCACATACAGAGCAGAAAACTGTGCTGTGAGATATATCCATAACAGGGTCTCTCAAAGACCACCCGTTTCAGCCAAACTCTTTTGCAACAACAAACAAACAAAAACATCCACTCTGTTGTTGTCAGATGATATGTGATATCCAGTATGAGTTCACACTGCTAAAAAGGGTCAACAATCACTGCAGTGGGGGCAAAAAGGGTTCTGGGATCAGAGTTATAAGAAAATTAATGGTGGTCTGACAAGAGTACTAACATACTGTGACCACTAGGTGGTGTCACCAACTTGCTTGTTCACGTTAGTCAGTTTAATAATGACTTGTTTTAGGATTTTTTTTTTATCTGTCATTGTAGATAATAATAATAATAATAATAATAATAATAATAATAATAATAATAATAATAATAATAATAATAATAATAATCATAATTATAATTATAATAAGGAGTTAAGACTGAAAAGTTATCAAGAGCTACTAAAATCCTGATAGACATACTGTATTATATCTATGAAATAAATGTCATACATTTGCAGTGCATAAGTGTGCAAAATAATGCATGAAGTTCACGTGTTGAGAAAAATATGAAATATGAATGCATCCATAGCCTTAGAGTACCAAAATTAAAGCCTAAACCTGGAAAAAGTTGTCCAACAGTTTTAATCCTATGTTTAAAGTTCATTGTTTCCCATTTCAGTACAGTTTTAAGTCCATATTAACATTTTAAAGCAGCAGTGTCTTGATTTGTGAATCACATGAATGCAATGAAATGCATTTCATGAGCTTAACTCATAGATTTAATATTCAAATAAATGCTGCACTGTGGTCTGTTAACATAACTCAAAGGTAGAAGACAGCTTCAAAGTGATTTCTCTGCAGTAATTTATGTAGCTTTTACAGAATAAAACTGTATTTCGATCAGAAATATGAAGGAGTGCATGTTATTACACACACCAGAATAGTGCTTTTGTGATGCACTTGCCTGGTTATATCAGTCTGCATCTGCATACTTGGCTCATGGGCGGTAGCTCAAACTTAAAGCACTGTGATTGGTGTTGGGTTATGCCTCATACCTAACTCCTCTTATAAGGAACCAGGACTTTACCTCAGGTCTTCATTCAAATCATTTTGATGTGCAGCATTACAAAGGGGCTCATAATAAAGGCCTCCCAACAACTTCAATCAAAGTTTAGTCTCCTTAAAGAACACAGAAAGGGTTTCCTCCAAGTATGCAATTTTATTCAATCAAAGCTCTTAACTCCTTCAGATGAGTCTTGAGTGATAAAGAGACACGTTTCATCTCTGCCTTGTATTCATTGTTGTTTCTCTCAGCTCATGTTTAGTGACAGATGTTGCACAAAGGTTGTAAGAGAGATCTTGATACTCACTACACTGAGGATGATTGACAGAAAGACATTCAGGTATTAAGATCCACCTTTATTGGAGAGAGACAGCATTAAATACCTCCCAGACTACATGTAACTCCTTAAATACTACACAAAAATGATCAACAGATCCTTTGTGTTATACGATTTAAAGAGGGATAAGTGTCTGTTATCATCACTTTTGGCAATTTCTGTAGAACTGAGCGTCATTTTTCAGGTGATATTGAGACTACTCCCAGAGAGGAAGGTTACCTTGACCTAGTTACAGTTTATAATCTAAGACAAATTTCTCTTTTTGGCTAAAAGATACATTTTTGATCAACTGTAAAAAGGTTAAGCCAGGGACTGTTACATTATGGTTTGGGGGGGGGTTCAGTGTCAGTGCAACTTTGAAGGACAATAAGAGGTATGTCTCTGAAACATGGTCACCTTTGCTCACTTCATTAACTGAGGAATTGACTCAGTTTGAGTGTACAGAGGACAAAACCCCATATAATACCACGCACACGTCTAGAGTCAACTCAGAGGAGTCTCACTCCTTCGTCTTGTGTTGAGCTCTGGTTGATATGTCACTGGGTGATACTCTATGTTGAGGCTGAACTGATGTGTAACATACAGATTTAATATGCCTTATAATCATTTACAGGAAAACCTAGAGGACAGATACAGTGACACCCAAATAAAGGAGGGGCTTTTTGATTTCTGCTTTCAATGTATGGATTTCTGTATTTAATCATTATTTCTGTTCTGTTCTCTGTTTGTGGTTTATTTTTTCCTAATTTACAATGCAAAGCGATGACGGACTGTATAATTCACTTTGTTAATCTGTGAAAAATGAATGTAACTCTGTAAAAAAAAAAAGGAAGGTCCTTCCATGATATTTTGGATGGGTGGATTTTAGGAGTAAAATGTGCCGTTCAAAGTTCAGTGGTGTCCTCATCATCCATCATGGAGGCAGCAGGAGGCAGGAAGACACTGCGGCAGTCTTGCTCCTACTTATGTATCAGATTTGCTTTTATCATCTGAGCCTGTGAAAGCACTTATGTCTTCAGGTCATGGTCTTTAAATGGTGCCAAAAGTCAGAACAAAGACCCACAGTGAGGCAGCTTTCTGGTCTGGAGGTGGAACAGCCTACCTGAAGATCTGAGGGTGACAGAAGCACACTTAAGACCTACCTTTTAAACTTAACTGAGTTTTGTTCTATCTTATCTTATGTGACTTTATTTATGACTTATTTAGGAAGTCTTATCTTTATTTTATTATTATAGACTTTTTAAAACATCTATTTTTTTATTTGAGTAGTTTATTGTATTCTAGTTGATTTGTATTGATAATATTTGAGTGTTTTATTATTTTATTCTTTCACTGGATTCATCTTTCATTTTATTATCTCTACTTTATTTGTCTTAGCATGCTGTCTTAAGTTTTAACATTTTATTCTTCCTCGTGTTTCCTCAGGACAGCTTTTCCTCAGCTCTTCCTTTTCATTGAGTCTTTTATTTTTTATTTTTTTTTATTTAACCACTTTCTTTTGCTGTATGTATTGTGAGGTTTGGGTCGTATTGATTGTTTACATTTATATTACTATTAATTTTCATTTATGTACAGCACTGTATGTTACATTATTGTTGTATGAAAAGTGCTTTACAAATAGAGCCTGATCGATTGATTGATCGATCTTCAGTGTGCTGAAAGGGACTAAATAGTGCTATTTTTAAATTATGCGCCAATGTTGGACCTTGATCTGTTACTCTGCACTACATGTGTGAACATTGACAGCTCTAGTAAGAATCAATAATACCGAGAGCCTTCTTTGTCAGTAATTAACATGAAAACAAAGATTGATATTTCTGTGTAAATTTCTAAATGTATTCAGTCAGAGCGGCTCAGTGCCCTCACATCACTTTTAATATCTTTCTGTATGAAGCTGCTGACACCTTCAGTCGACCCCACTCCCCCTCCAGTGAATGCTGAGTCTTAATCTATGTTTGCATTAAATATGTAAAAGGCTTTTACAGACCATGGTAGTTAAAATAATTCACATCAAGGTTGAATAAAAGTGAATCTTTGCTTTTATTATTGATTATGAAAATGAACAGGCACCTATTACATGGAGCTTGCACATCCCAGAACAAAATTTCAAATATAAATAACACACCCTCATTAGTGCTGATCACTCACAACAACCTGCAAGCTAAGAGTTCAAACCACATTGAAAAAGGAAAAAAAAACAACCTAGGAACAAAAAAAAAGGTCACATCCAAACCCTTGTAACGTGTTTGCTCGAATGTGTTTCAAATCTCTGCTGAGCCACAGTATGAAGGCTTCCTGTCCCCACACTCTAATGCTGCTGTGACTGCCTCTACACAATCATTTCAGTCCTACCGTCTGCTTCTCCCTGATCGCTGACAGCAGACAAGACCGTAACTATGAAGCTTTAAAACAAAAAAAATCATTGGTTAAATAGATGTCTTTATCAATATAGTTTTTGAGATAGCGGTGTGCTGTGGTAATCTCCTCTACAGTATAGAGTATCATCACATTCACTCATGTTCATTCAAGAAATTCACCTAAACCCTGGAAAGAAAAAAAAAAAGCAAAATGCAAAACAAACAACCCAAGATGGAAAATTCAAGTATTTCTGACTGGATGGCGATAAAACATTTGTTTAGGAATGGAGCGATTACAGTCTGAAATGACGCAAAGCCACACGGCCTCTGGAGGTGAGCTTCGTAATATCCATCCCATAAAACCATTACCTAAGTTATGCAAAGACTAAAAGTCGTCACGATGTCTGATGCCAATAAGAAAAAGTAGGGTTTTAAAATTGCATGCACCCCCACTGTAAAACTACTAAACTCTTTTTTTCTATGTTGAACCAACAGTAGTGTTTGTTTCTGTCTGTACACATCCTAATTAGCAAAAGATGCAGGCTAACGTCCAATGAAATAAAGCACTCCTATTATCATTCTGCTATAAAGTAAATGCATCCTCTGCTAATTTCTTTCACGGCATCCAACAATTTCAAGACGTATGTACAATAGTTTTAGACATGTTATCATTTTACAACATAACAGTCTCTTTTGGTGAAAATATAGTTAAATTCAAAATATCTGATAGGTATCTTTTAAGAGGTGATCTCTATATTGAAAAAAGTACCTGAGCCAAAACTCTGACCAGGGGGAATCACAAAAGCCTTGTCTCTACCTCTCCTATAAAGACACTCCTTTGTTGTCATTCGTTACCATTCAGGAGAACAAAGATTGTAATTAAATAAAATAACAATAAAAAATAAAATCAAACATACTGACCCGTTAAAACACCCCCCCTCTTTTTTCAAAGTATCAACTAGTTGAAAAACAGTACAAAAAAATACAACTCAAGACACGAAATCAAACATTTTAGAAGATTAAAGCATGAAATTAAAAAATAAAAAGTGTCATACGAATAAAAACTGCTTGTGCGACAACGTTCTATAAACGGACATTCTTAAAAGTGGAAGAGAGGCCGCTGCGCGTCTTCAGGGCTGGACACGTGAACGCAACACGAGTGCAGCCCGTGCTTTCATGAGGAGATGAACTCGACTCAGAGATCCGCGATCTGTTTTATTCCCCTCAGTACTGACGATGATCTGTCCAACAGCACAAAGAGCTGCAGCCAGGTCTCAGGTTGGAAGATGAAGAAGAAAATTGTGTTTTTCTCAGTTACAGTGTGACAAACTTTAACCCCTCAAACCTGATAAATAAGTGGAGGACTGCTTACAGAACAGCTGCAAGTCGGGGATACCATACTAATAGTGCCTTTTTAAACTACTTTCACAGTGCATAATATTTAAAACCAGATGAAGCGTTTTCTTGGGTCATGGTGGTCAGATCCCGTCCAGAAAACGATCAGATTTGGATTTCTCTTTGTAGGCCCAAGCATGCATCCATCAGTTCTTATTGCACAACACAAGGACCTTAAAATGCACCCACACAAAACAAAAAAGTAACAATAATAATCTTAAAACAGGAATAATAATTATCTCACCACAAACCACTTCGCCCGCTCACTGCATTTACTACCTTTCTGCTCAATAATGATCCGTCTGGGTGCATCTAAACGTTATTCCCGCTCTTTATATGTTACAACCGCCTGAAACATGCATCCAATCGTCCGTGGGGGGAAATGCAGTCAAGAGCCTCCAGCGCATGGTGTCCATTGTTCCAGTCAAAGGTCAGAGTTCAAAGACTGAATGATTAAAAAGTGCTTTATGTAGGTCAGTAGGACTTCTTTCTTCTACGACTATTACAAAGTTTGTACATTAGCATGTATCATCTGTGGAGGGAAACAAACAACACAATTACTTCAACAGAAGATCACATGCATGTGCTTTCTGTCTTTCTACGGTAAGTATGAGGGCGGGATTAAAGGGAAAAAAATTGATTTTAAAGCATCAAAACATTATGAGAATAAAGCTGTGAGAAAAATGTAATTATCCTCTGAGAATGACTTTGGGAGAGAAAAGAGTTGTGATGTTCGGAGATAAAGATCATAGGCTTTTGCGAATATAGTTGTCAGAGAGTAAAGCTGTTAGAGTCACAAGGATGATAAAACAAACAAAGGACACGATATTACAAACATTCATTTTTTATCTTATCAGATAAAGCCGTAGTGTGAGGCTATGTTGAGCCTTTCTATTACATTACAAAAAGAGCCAGCAGCCTGTCTTGAACTGAGGAGTGTGGATCCTGTAAAAGTTATACCTTTGGATAGGTTTAATATTTAACTGTCAGCTAATGCTGGACTTCCACCAACGCTGTGTCTGGTTTGTCTCCACTGTCACAGTACGGAGCATCTGGAGGGTTTCCCCCAGTAATTACTGAATCAATGGTTTTCTACCTCTATAATGATCCTCTCCTCATCCATGATGTCTTTCTGGTCCTCTGAAAACCTCTGACCTGTTGACTCCAGGCCTGACTCCGCTCATCACGGTGACGGTTTCTTGTTAAGTGAAATACAATCTTATGCCAACACAGTGTTTTATTCTGAAAATTAACTGGATGTTTTGATTTTGTTTTGGTGCCTGATGGCTGGCTCCAGCAATCAGCAAAAATAGAAGTCTTGAGTATCTGCTGCGGAAGGCTCCTGACCTGAAATGCAGGCAGAACAGAGCGGGGCGGAGCCAGTGGAAGTAAACACTTTGGCTGTTATCCAAACCGCCTGCTACATACCACTTAGAAATGTAGTATGCAGTACATATTGCACACAGCATTTGAAGATAGTCTGTAGTATGAATGTTCTGTTGGATCTGTTTTGCAGTATGCTGGGTCAGGCGTCGCTTCATTTCCGGTTTCAGAAAGCGGAAGTGAACGACGACCAAGCTGATTAGCATCACTTATGATTTAAAAAGTTAAGAAGTGGATCATATGGAATCTCATAATTTTTACATCACCTAAAAACTGAGTTTTCCCTGTCAAAAAAGAAGAAAAAAGAAAACACGGTGCATTGTGGGAAACAGTACGTGAGGGAGACTGGTCTGATGCATACTGATACATTTTCCCGATGAGTACGACCTCCTGGGAGTTTTGTCACATTGCAGATTTTGTTCACATACTACTGACTGAATTTTTGCCAAATCAGTACATACTGCTAGTATTGTACACAGTTTCAAAAACAGCCTCACTCGGGGAATCCACAGGATGCGTGTGCGCCGCGTTACGGCTGCGACACGGCTCTGCTCCGTCCCGGGGCTTTCGCCCTGGTCCATAGGATGCGTGTTTGGAGCGGCGCGCACTCCGGAGCAGGAAACTCAAGATCCCTCGAGAACTCCAAAACGCGCGAGAACAACACAGTATAAACTTTTCCTCGTCCATGGTGTCGGATATCTTTTGAGACTGACGTCTGGCCCGATGCCACAGGTTATGACGTAATGTTGAAGAAGTGGTGAAATTTACGATCTTGTGTTTGCACATGGTGTTTATTTTGAAAGTGAGCGGATGTTGCATACGATCCTTGTGCCTGACTTCCGGGATAGTTCGATCATTTCTGTGTCGATTGACGCGTGCTGGGCGCGGGGAGCGGCGAAAATAGACTCCCCGCGTATCTCTGGCAGAGCGGCGCGGCGGAACGCTCCAGAGACGGAGCTGAGACGCGCCGCAGCGCGCCCTGTGGACTCTAGAGCATTGACTTGAATGGGAACCTATTTGCGTAACGCGACGCATCCTGTGGATCTTGGGCTTCAGCCTCAGACTAGAACTGAGACCTATCAGCTCTGATGTCGGGACGGAGCGGAGAAAGTTTGAATACGGGTGTGGCGGAGTTAACCATAAATCTTCAGAGGCATCAATTTCACCTTTTTCATACACATCAAAACTGTGAAAAGATTGTGCAAGTGTGTGTTCTGAGAGATAGAAAATC
Source organism: Notolabrus celidotus (assembly GCF_009762535.1). Classification (NCBI taxonomy): domain Eukaryota; kingdom Metazoa; phylum Chordata; class Actinopteri; order Labriformes; family Labridae; genus Notolabrus; species Notolabrus celidotus. The sequence goes on along the minus strand of NC_048288.1, from coordinate 8,109,026 downwards.
TCATTTAAACTTATTTAGATGTGAAAAAAACACTTTCTCCTTCTAAAGCTGGGACCTTTTCTTGCAGTGTTGTAATCAGTTTCCTGGGCGGCCTTGATACTTTGTCACTGTGCTCTCACTAAATAAGGAAAGAGAAAAAACATCCAGCAGGGGGAAATACTCACCATGATACCACCATTTTGTCTTCTTTGGATTTTTGTTACACGTTCTTACATAAAAGGAGTTATCAGGCGGTCGTCTCTGCAGAAAGAGAACATTAAACACATTTAACACCAGCGTTGCATTAAGAACACACACACGTCTGTACTTTGTTCTCAGATCAGGTTCCTACCTTTTCTTTGCAGCTGGACAACATGCTGATAATGCTAAGACAAACAGATTGCACTGAGAGAGCTGGCGACCAATCTTCCGTTAGAATGGATAGACAGATGTGACCATTACTATACACGTGAGGGTGGACAGGTATATTCTCTCCTGTGAACATTACCTGCAAGAGTGACACACAGAGGAAGACATCAGAGGTTAATAAGATCAGTTACTGAACATGTGATACCAAAACATCACTCCAGCAGCCTCATTCATGGCACTCTGCTGGTCAAGTGTAAATGTTTGGAGATGACTTGAAAAATATGTGAGATGTTTGAACGGAAAGAAAGATAGCTGCAGTTTGAGCACAGGTTTAGTCCTCATGACGACATGAGGCTCTGGGATTAGGACGCAGAGGCCAGAGGGAGGTTAGAGAGGGGGGAGAGAGAGGAGAGAGAGGAGCCATGGTCTAAAGACAGTAACAGGGATGTTGTCCGGTAAAAGGGAGCATGAGTCAGGTCCAACATGGAGATATAGAAAGTGAGATGAAAGGAGAGGAACTCAGGACTGAAGTGCTGAAGTGGAGAGAAAGGGGGGAGTAAAGAGGGTGATGAAGGGTAACAATGGGTTGAGGCAGTGTGGCACCAGACAGGGCCTCACAGGAGAGTGCAGAGTCTACATCACAGAGCTGACAGGATGAGTGTTACAGATAGGAGCACAAAGTAGAGCTGGCACTGCAATGAAAACATGAAGACGAGTGAGCGGAGCGCGCTTACAGAGAGATCAAATATTTACTGGAACGTCTGATTCACTTAAAGCTCTGAAGTCTGAGCAGACAGGGCCTGAAGGTCGTCTACATGTCCCTGTACGATCTGTGTGTTACACTTCAGTTTACGTTTACACATTTTATCTTTAGATCAGACGTTCTGACAGAGAGGAGCATTCAGTCTGCTGTGATAGAGTACTTACACTAGTTAGAAAGAAGGCTGGATTCATCCCTTTTAAACTTCAATGACCCTAAAGAGTCTGCTGTATGTCAGGCTGGTGTGTCTGCAACATTATAAATATTAACAGACTATGGACATGTAGAGTTTCCTGCATGTAGACTTCACCTGGGTGTCAGAGGCAGGTATGTTCAGTAACTCATTTTGGCACAAGATATTTTTATTTTTGTCCATGAGACAACGCGACCCGTGATAAATGAATCACTGCACACTTTCTGCTCGCTCTGCGCCTGATCTTGTGATGGACACACACACACACACACACACACACACACACACACACACACACACACACACACACACACACACACACACACACACACACACACACACACACACACACTTTGTCACGTCCCTCCTGTACATGTACTGATTGTTGTTGTTTTAAAGTGCAGCTCATTGCATCAAGAAAGCGGCTACCTGGTTGATCCTGCCAGTTGCATATGCTTGTCTCAAAAATTAAAGGTGACATATCACGCTTTTTTCATCAATATATACTGGTCTAAGAGGTCCCCAAAACATGTCTTTAAAGTTTATGCTCAAAAGAACACTTTGAAATCAGATTTTGGCATGCCTGAAGAACCCTCTTCTTCAGTCCTCCTCAGAACACACTGTTTTCTCTCTGACCACGCCCCCTCAGGAAGTGGATGTGCCTCGGCTCTCCAGCACGTTGATCTAATGTTTACATGTTGGCTGAATATACACGGCTGCTCAGAGATCGCGTTACTTCAACCCTCTGAATATGATCCAGAATCTGAACCTGACGGAGAGGCGCCTGCAGCAGGACCTTTCTGAACGATTGGTCACAGATTTAGTGTTTCTTGTTGTTTTATTTATCAGTATGTAGACGTGTGTCTTGGTACACAGCTACGAACATGTAGCTATGTGGCTATGCTAACTAGCGCTAGCACTTATCCATGATAAATAGAAATCATCCACTAGATCTTCAAATCTGCAGACGTGGGGAGTAAAACCGACCTCTGCCAGAAAGGCAGCAGGACCTTTTCTGAAGGATTGGTCACAGATTTAGTGTTTCTTGTTGTTTTATTTGTCAGTATGTCGACGTGTGTCTTGGTACACAGCTAAAGCTACAACATGTAGCTATGTAGCTATGCTAACTAGCGCTAGCACTTATCCATGACAAATAAAAATCATCCACTAGATCTTCAAATCTGCAGACGTGGGGAGTAAAACCGACCTCTGCCAGAAAGGCAGCGGGACCTTTTATGAAGGATTGGTCACAGATTCTGTGTTTCTTGTTGTTTTATTTGTCAGTATGTAGACGTGTGTCTTGGTACACAGCTAAAGCTACGACATGTAGCTATGTAGCTATGCTAACTAGCGCTAGCACTTATCCATGATAAATAAAAATCATCCACTAGATCTTCAAATCTGCAGACGTGGGGAGTAAAACCGACCTTTGTGTTTATTAAGACAGCCTACAACTAGCATGCCTCCCTCCTAAGCTCCTTGTTAGCACACATTTGTGCAGGTAATGAAAAACGGAGGGGGGATTCAGTATTATTTTATACAGTCTATGGGCTGAACAAGCTCCGAGCTCTGACTCCGTGACAGACTGGATATTGTTGTTACGTAACAAAAACACGGAAGTCTGAAACGGCTCGTTTCACACACATTTACAGAAAGGTGGAGAAATCAGAACAGGGGCAGAATGGATTTTTTTCATTCTCGGGGGGTTTGTAGACATGCCAGGGACACATATTTCAGGTAGAGAACCATTAAAAAGTCAATTTTGCATGATATGTCACCTTTAAGCCATGCAAGTCTAAGTACACACGGCCGGTACAGTGAAACTGCGAATGGCCCATTAAATCGGAAGCGATGGTAAGAGCTACGCATTTAACAACAACAAGCCTTCTTTAGATGTTGTCAGGCTGCTGTTAAAACAGCTCCCAGATGGAAAGATAAATACAGCTTGAGTTTTGTTTGAAGGGGGTTAAATGAAACATCCTGTTGATGGAGAAAACCAACAGGTAGAGAGACAGAGAAGAAGAGACGGAGCGTGAAGAAGGAAGAGAGAGAGGAAGGGGGGACAGTGTTTGTGAGGAACAGGTGATAAAGCAGTGTTTTATTTTAGGGATAGAAAATAACTTAATGACCAAATGAGACTACATGCTTACAACTTCTTTGAAGTGCTTTTTATTTGCAGTATTTGTTGTTATTTTAATGTTATGATTTTATTTAAATTTACTGGTACTTATCTGATTGTATTTTATATATTTTATTGTCATGGTTTTATTTTAATTTACTGGTATATCTGATTTTGTTGATTTTATCGTCATGATTGTACTTATTTTAATGTTATGATTTTATTTTAATTTACTGGTACTTATCTGAATTTATTTTATTGATTTTATCGTCACAATTTTATTTTATATTACTGGCATTTATCTGATTTTATTTATTTGAATGTCATGATTTTATTTTGTTTTACTGGTATTATTTTATTTTTAAGTATTTCATATCACTTTCCTCTATCTTGTTTTATCCTTCTTTCATTTGATTTATTGCTGTTGTTTCTGTTTCTGTTCTTTTGTGAAGCACTGTGGGCTACATGCTTGAATCTATGAAAGGTGCTTTATAAATAAAAGTGAGCTGAGAGTTTATAATCTGAGATATTTGTTGGCATGAATAGAGTAAATATTATGCGTGACCCTTGAACCCTTGCAGTTTTGCATTGAATGAGCATACAGTACTATAAGAGGGAGGAACAGCACACAGTCTATCAGCACTCATCTGTGATCTCCTTGTCACCTCTCCTCATCTCCTCACTGGACATATAATACTCTGCAGCAGTTAACTCTGTGGTCCAACACAGGGCTTACGTAGCCTGTCCTTCCTATTTGAGAGCATGGTAACTAAGTTTATCTAATTTTCTCTACACGACTCACTCCCTATTTATAGACGGCCAAGCTCCTGATGAGTGAAACAAGATTGTTGAGTTAAACTAATCCCCTCAAACGTGGCTTGAGCGGATGCTCTGTGCCGGTGTCTCTGTCAGTGATTCCTGGCTCCAATGTTTCCGAGCCTAAATTCATTCCACCATCGATGCAGAGCCGCTGTGTTTCATGTGATCATTCCAGGCAGACAGACGGTGGACACAGACCAGGGTTTAGCCAGTTTACACTTTTTGATCTTATTTGGAAACGGGCACAGTTCACCGTACCTCCAGGACTGCTTTTCTAATCTCTGTTGTGATGTAAAGTTCATTCTCTGAATTACTCTGAGAGTGGATTACAGACATTTAAACTGGAAGGCCACGCTGTCTGGCTTTGTTTTTCTGAATTGTGTATTACATGAGCTCATTGAGTCACCCGAGTGAGCGTCAGACCATGAGGTTTATGAATTAATTTCAACTATTCAACAAGAGAATGTTTGAAAGTTCAGTTTCATATTAAAGAAAGAGCTTGGACATTAGTAAAACAAACCCTTCCCACATTCTCCTGAATGATTTAGCACTCAGCGTTGTGTCGGTGTTAAGTATCTTTTTATTATCTTGGAATATTTGCTCATGCTTTTTGAAGCTTTCTGTCTCTATCCCCGGGTGTTTTGTGCTCATTATTTAAAACCTGTTGTTTGGTCCGAGGCACTGTGTAACCTGTGTTGAAAAAGGTTCAATGCCTAACAAAGTGTGCTGACTTCACGACTTACTGTGTGCATTTTTCGCCCTGTATACAATGGCACATGGAGCACACTGACGTAGCGCTTTTTAAGAGAAGAGAACACACAGAGAAACTTCTTCTTACCTGAGGTGAATCAAATGGATATCGACTACTAAATTTGAACAGCAGCTGAAATTTCTCTCCTTCATACAGTGTGCCAGGTGCTCCCTCCATGTCTACAATCCACCTGAAATCAAAGGGACACAATCAGATCATGGTAACATTTCACTCAAACACAGAGCATGGATTATTCAACACACACAGAAAACGTTCAACTTTGTTTACAGCTCAGATTCAAAGAGCTCAGGCTTCATGACCTCAAACCATGAGGGAGCTCAGCTTTCTGAGCGGCTGATCACCTGTTCCAGGTAAACTTTTTACCAATAACCCGAGCTTTCAGAACTTTACTCAAGCTGGATCATGGAATGTTGTTGATTTGCCTAAACGTTTCACCACTTCAACTTCTGCTATAAGGATAATGAAGATAGGTATACTATAGTTATCCTCATTCACTCACAAGATCAGGGGACCACTTCCTTTAACAACCAACCGTTACTGTGCGTTTAACACAAGACCATGCTGTTGCCTCTTAAATCACTCAATCACACGAGTTCAATAAATGTACAGTCATTGTAAAGACTCAAGTCTACGCAAGTTCTCGTCAGGTGGCGTGAATGGAGTGAGCTGTACATGCGAATGGCACAAATTCTCAACTCGCTTCATTCACTTATTCGTGAGAGTTGAAAAATCTGATCTTCAGCTAATCATTCACGCCGCCAATCAGCCTCCAGATCCTCCAATAATGTATGACCTAATGGACAGGCAAAGGTTTATTCATCTGGAAAATATAGGTTGTACTAGCAAGTTAGCACTGCCCCAGTTAGCATCACCGGCTTCCACTCGCATTGTAGTCGAGCTCAACCTTGTTTGGTGACAACAGACTGGAGCAACGTTGGAAGGGAACCCCTCCCTTCTCCCAAGATTTGCGTCTTTGTGTACTCGCAAGTGGAGCGAGTTATTTGCGTGGATTGCGTCTGATGTGAACATAACATTAAAGCTCTCAACAGCTACCCTTTTAGTTCTGTTAAATTGTAATATGACAGATTAAATAGATTAATCTTATTTAATCTATTTGTGTTTATTTGTTTATTTTCATTATCATTATTTGCTGCAATTTTATTTGTTTGTTTATTCTTTTTTTGTCTTTCCTGTTTGTTGATTGAAGCAGATACACACATTTTCTGTTTTGTGTGTTTATGAAATTCTGTAAATGTATGAATGTTGTAAAATAAAAAAAGAAAAAAGCCATACAATTGTAATTCTAAATTCTAGAAATTCTAAGATGTTCGTGGTCCCCAAAAAATGAACCCTGGTGACTTTGGTGACCCTCTGACTTTTAATTAGGGATGTACATTTTAAGTATTTTCCGTGATCGATTTTTGGAAATTTTAACGATCAATTATCGATTAATTGATAAAAAAAAAACATTATTATTCTTACGTCAAAAACAATTCCAAATAGGTTGTTTTCCCCCTAAATTTTATTTTCTACAGCAACAAAATGCATAAAACTGACGGGATTGAATACGGGCACACGTTTGACACGCAGAATATCAACGATCAGGCTCATTAAAATATTCTCCGCAGACATAATCTTATAAAGTGAAGGCTCATAATACTAACAGAAAAGTACTTCAGACTCACAGTGTCCAGATTTCTGTATCCTCGTTCTTATTGAGAAAAATAAACATGTGTATTCGATCAGGTGTCAGCCAGGAGCATAACCGGGTCATAATCAGTCCCGCTGGAGAAAAGCCCAGACGGCTCTGATGTTGCTGGTCTGTAAACGTAGCGTACCAGAATTTCCCACCTGTCTGTTGCCTTCGTATCCAAAGGTGAGAAATATCCTGTTTAAAGCTGTCAACCTTTGTGTCCGTGTTATTTTTGGCAGCAGTTGCGTATTAAAGCGCACGTGGAGACCTGACGCACAGCCGCAGCCGCCAGCTGAGCGTCTCCGCTCCACCTTTAGCTGATTCACATCGAAACATGCTTTAAACTTAAAACACCTCCCTGATAGATGAGTGTAATATGAGACCACATGATGTTTGTTCCACGTGACGGAAAATTGATAACAAAAATGTGTGTTTCGAGTAATTTCTTAACAATCAATTAATCGATAATCGATTAATTGTGGTCATCCCTACTTTTAATCTTTTAAAAGTTTCAATTAATTGGGCGCGGACTTAACCTAATGGTTAAGTTGTGTGCCCATGTAGTAGGGATGGGCAATGATTTTCAAATATTCGTTCACCTTGTAAAAATCGATGAGTTACTTTGAATATTGTCTCATTTTAAAAGGAACATTTTTCATCGTTTCTACCAGTGCCTGGTTGTAACACGGTGTTCCCGACAGACGGTGGCGTTAGAGCGTCTTAAAGCTGTTTGCTAACCGCATTAAATAACAGAAGAAGAAAAAGAAAACATTTGCAACCGGCGATTTTCTCCATTTCTGAATCTCATACTACTACACACGTATTTCCAGACACTGAACATGGCTGTAAAATGTAAACGACACAAACACCACGCTGCATCGCAGGAACACCTACGTAACAATCCAGACAGACCCTGCAAGTGCCCGCTACTAGCAGCACCTCATCCTGCTGCTGGTTAACTTGACTGCCACATAAACAGGCTGTTAATGGGATGTGTGTGTGTGTGTGTGTGTGTGTGTGTGTGTGTGTGTGTGTGTGTGTGTGTGTGTGTGTGTGTGTGTGTGTGTGTGTGTGTGTGTGTGTGATTATTTGAATAATCGTGGAATAGATGCCAGTGATTATGGAATAGTGTTTTGGCTTGAAATGCTCATCCCTACCATGTAGTGGGCTGCCTGGGTCTGAATCCATTCTGCGGCCTCTTCCTGCGTGTCATTCCCACACTCTCTCCCAGTTTCCTAAACTATCCGGTGTCTTCTCCTCTATAAATAAGAAGGTGTAAAGGCCCCAAAATATATTTGAAAACAAAGTTTCACTTCATCCAACACATGTAAACATGTATCACCTGCTCCCTGCACGAATGAACAACATTCTCTTCAGCCTCAGCTCAGTCTGCATCACTTTCTAATTAGTGATGTGTTCAGGTAATGTTGTACATGTGACCTCCTGTCAGAGCCATTGCCATGGTCACAGTCTTTAGGTCTAAATCTCTGGTGATAAATAAAGCTCTGTGCGCTCCATGTCATCGTTGTGAGTACATCAGTTGGAAAGCAGGACAACATGACTTGCATCCACATCTTATTCACAGTAATGAAAGAACCACACACTGTGGGAGCTGCTGCTGCAGTAAGTGTGTAATCAAAAGCTTGAAGTCTGACTGATTCCAGTGAGCAGTCAGCTGGGTTATGACAGCGGCTCAGAAATAATGTGATACTCTTATTGATCTGGTGGACAAATCTATTTTCGCCTCTGTGGCCTTGTTACAGAACTATGCTGACAGAGCTGCCAGGGATTCAATGTCTTGCTGGGAATGAGAGACAACTGTGAACGCGGTGGGTTGAAGCTGGCTCTTTCAAGTGAAGGACAACCTGTCTGCTCAACGTGCAGCTTCTCCACGGCCGGGAAATAGAGGCCGGGTGTTGCTTCACTCTGGCCGGTGGCTTCTCTCAGCACAAACCTCAGAGGAGGAGAAAAAGGAACAGTGATGGCAGCAGCAGCATAATCTCTGGCCTAATTTCCTCCATAAAAAGGACACCAAAGAGACTTGTGGCTGTTGTTCTGATACATAGCCTTGTGTCTCCTTCAAATCTAGCCTCAGGCATATGATCATTTAGGCCACTGTACAAGGTCACTGCAGCTTGAAGCTGCCCCCTCACAAAGTCCGGCGGTCAAAGCCTCTCTAAAGAGAGCTTCATTTTTCTTCCAGCCAGAGGCAGCCTCACTGAGTTACACCTGATGCAGCCCACGCCGAACACAGCCAAGGACTCGGAGGACACAATGCTCAGAGTGCTCAGATTTCCCATAGCCTGGAGATTACATGATCGGGCAAACTGAAATAACAACTGAGCCACTTAGAGAAAGAGGGCGATGACAATATCGGGGACGACTCTCATCCAGCCTGAACACTCTGACCTGAATGAAAAAGCAGTTTAATGTTAGTAATCAATGATTCTCAGACGCTTCAGCAGGAAACAAACGTCACCAGCAGCTGAGAGCTCCACAGTTGCTAGGGTTAGCATAGCTTGTTTCTAAGCGCTCCTCGATATAGATTAGGCTTCCTTTGGTGTTCAATGTAAACAAGGCTGTGAACGGGAGAAACTCCCATAGAGGTCTCCTCCTCTCAGAAACAAAACAACACAATCTCTGACGCTCTTCAGTGACGGAGGAGCAAGAGGATCCACAAACGTGTCTTAACACAAAGTGATTGCTTATTATCAATTTATTGTGTTTAATACTTGATTCTGATTGGTCAACACTACATAGCAATGGTCTGTTATTTCTTGTGAGAACATTGTTGCTGTGAGAACAAATTAATGCCAGGGACAACCTGATCTCACATGTTAAAACAACCACATGAGAGGAGTCTGGGACATTTCACCTCCGCCTGTTGACACTGTGGCAACAACACTTCTGTTAGGACTCTAAATCTGAAACAAGATGGGGATTATTTCTAGGTGTCGAATGAGGGATGCGCCTATAAAGCCTGGTTTATCTGCTGTGTCCGTAAGGTGCATTTTGACCAAGAGTTCCAGGGTCTTTAAACCCCCAGAACTACTTTCCCCAGAACTAAATTTAGATTGTGCAATATTTCATGGCAGATAGACTGAATCAACACATGAGAGGAGATAAGAGGGAGTAGCAAAGACGTTTCAACACGGCTTTAAAATCCTCTGCCAAAAGGCCGTGGCAGAGATCGGCCGGTGTTTTGGTTTAAACCACGACCCAGTTAACTGGAGGCTCTCAACCGGATGCATCCCTCATAAACGTCTTTAGAAGATCATTAAATATCTGATGAGGATATTTTGAAATCTTCATAAAAAACTAAACTGGTTTGCATTCCCAGGAACTCCCTCTGTGTTTCAACAGCTGTGTAAACTCCACAAACACTGGCACGTTCAGCTGAAGGTCTCCAGTTTACAGGGTCGCTTTTAAAACCATAACACCGGGAGAGACGCATCCGTGGACGGTTTAGAGAAGACTACTGTTACAAGCTGCTAAATCAAGACAATCACAGCTTCTTCTTTTGAAAAGTACACACACATACAAAAAAAGATAGAACAAATACAAACGAATGAAAGAAAGAGAAATCAAGTGAATCACAGATGTGTGTGATGTTATTGTGGACGGTGGGCAGGATAAAAACACTGAGGTTAATCTACCAATCAGACACGTTCAGCATTGCAGGCGCTGCCCCCCGAAAGCCCCGGGACCTTTGAAAAGTACTACCCCCCAAGCAGGGGCTTTTCAGGGGGAGATTAACTACCCCTGAACTAAATTTAGACCCTGGGTCCTCTGATCGAAACTCACATAGCTCAGGGGTAAAGTCCCTAGTTCTGGGGTAAAGTTCCTGTGGTCATACGGTAATTATCCCGCTTATTACCTGGCCACTAACTTAAAATACAAACACGTTGTCAAAAACATTAATTCAAATATTATTTTATTGATTTTAAAATGATTTATGTTAACAGTTTTAAAAAAATAATCCCAGTGATACCACGTCATTTAGCCTTCCATGGTGATATTCTTATCTGCCTGTTAAATGTAACGGACTTCTTTTCAGTGGATTGTTTTGACAGGAATGCCTGAGATCAGTTTGACTCTGGTGCTGCTCATGTTAGTGAATGTTAATAACCGCTGTCAAGGGGTTTTCAAGGGGTTTTGACCAATCAGAATCAAGCTTCTTACACAACCGGAAGATAAGGAAGAAAGCCAGGTAATAACAGATTTTAAATTCTTGTTTCAGTCTCAGGAAGAAGAGAAATGTCATCTGAACATCTCTATGAGACTCTGCTGCAGTGCTTAAAGCAGCAGTTTCCTTGTTTGTAATGACTGACCCATTACAGCATCAAGCTAAGCCAGCTGTTAGATCACACAGTCAACTGAAAGATTTTAATCTAATGAGCAGCGCTGAAAGACAAAGTGTCCCAACACACATAACACCTTATCTCCACCTCATGCACATCATTGTTTGTTATTATTAAAGGGATAATCTTCATTTCTACATGAAGCAGGAACACAGTATGTTTCTTTCTCCACAGTGACATGCAGGACTAAACAAGAAAGTCCTGACTCCTGTCAGTCACAATGTCACTACACACCCCCGGGCCAAATAGACCTTTAAACGTCAGAGTTCAAGTAAAATACAAGCCACACCCCGTGAATACCACGACAAGCCTGGGATGAAGTGAGCGAGGAAGCTAGACAAACTGGTTTCAGAGACTCGTCTGCTCCACAAAAACAAAACATTTGCTCATTGTGATCAGACTATTGTTATCTCACGAGGAGATGCAGACGTAATGGATGTTGCATTGTTACACAGTGTTCTTGCATGCTGTGAGGCCGTGTAACGCCTTATTTAAATATGAGTCTGATGAGTACAACCAGGTAGTGACTGTCCACGACCTTTGAATGACGGACAGACACTTCTCTCAGATCCATCTTAAAGACCACAAACTCAACAAAATGGACTCACTCAGTCAGTCAATATAATCACAGGCTTTTAAGGGAGCACCAAGAAACCCAGACGGAAAGGTCAGCTAAGTAGCCTCCGCTCCGTGCTACCCTAGCCCGACTGCTGCATGCCAGCGACTAAATATTTTATGAGGATGAATAGTGACACTGTGCATTAGAGACTCTCCACTGAGGGGCCGGAGCTGCCAGTGTCTGGAATGACCCGAATTCCTCCTCACCAGTCGCTGCTGAGAGGACACACAAGAGATCTGTGTGTGTGTGTGTGTGTGTGTGTGTGTGTGTGTGTGTGTGTGTGTGTGTGTGTGTGTGTGTGTGCTGAAAACCTCCTACTACTTCTGTTATAACAGCTTCTTCACGAGCATGCTCACCACACGGCCCCGTCACAGTGACGAGACGTGGGATTTTACAGAGCCGCACTCCATTTGTGTTTAGTCATTGATATTAGTCACCCCGTTTGAAGAAGGCTGCAGGTGGAGGTGTCGGGTCTTTACTGTCCTTCATGTGAGAAAACAAATGAGTTGAATGAAACATGAAGTAACTTACTGTGTGATGGTGTTCTGTACACTTTTTTCGTTAAGCGTCATTCCCGGGGGTGGATCATTCTGCAGGGCTAATAATTCCTTTTGTAGCCTTTTCTGTTGGAGACAAAGAGATTGATTTGATTAGAAAATGATGACATGAAGTATCAGCATGACAATAATAATAAATAACATATAAAAGGAGAAAGAAATGGCATTATGTAAAGGTTTTCCTTCATTTTATGACCATACTGACACCACGACTAGAGTGCCTGAAGGACATCAAGGCATGGATGGCTTTTAACATTATAAACTTAAATAAAGATCAAACTGAGGTCATGGTGTTTGGACCCAGTCAAGCCAGTGGTGTCTCTCCTATAGACCTGGGTTCCCTGCAGACTTATGTAAAAACTATAGTCTCAAACCTTGGTGTAAAATGGACAGCGATTTTAAACTTGATAAACTCAGTAGTTGAAACCAGTTTTTATCATCTGAGGCTTTTATCCAAAATTAAATATGTTGTATCTTTTAATGATTTTGAGCGCTTGATTCATTCTTTTATCTCGACCCATTAGGACGACTGTGATGCACATTACACTGGCGTTAACCACGCCTCCCTCGCTCGCTTACAGTTAGTCCAAAACACGGCTGCTTGCCTTTTAACAGGAACCCGCAAGCATGAACATATCAGCCCCATTCTCGCCTCCCTGCACCGGCTCCCTGTCCATTTTAAGATGAATTTGAAGATTTGAATATTTGTTTTTAAGTCACTAAATGGTCTGGCACCTCAGTACATCTCTGACCTCATACACATCTACACACCCTCCAGAGCACTGAGGTCTGCTGATCAGATGCGTCTTTTCCATAGACTGTATAAAATATGGACGTAGTATCCGTGACGTCATCCATCTGTTTCTGAAGCGCTGTTTTGAGGCCAATCGGCGGCGGCAGCCATATTGGAGATGTTGAGCTTAACCTAACTGCTGTCGAGCGAGTGTGACGTAAAGAGGCGGGATTTGAGCCTCCTTGCCAACAGCTACAGTGTTCCCGCCTGTCAATCAAGTCAGCTGTGCCTCTCATTAGAAGATTCGTAATCTAAATATCTTTGAAATTGCAGCGTAATAAAAAAAATTCACCCCGGTACAGTGAGAGCACATCGAGAAATGAACTATCCAGACTACACTTGTCTTTTGTACCAGGCTGTAAACATGTTTATTTCTGCTGTAAAGATCGGCTTTTTTGAATTGGTGTGTATGTGGTTTCTGGTACTTCCGGAGCCAGCCTCAAGTGGATCCTCGATGGACTGCAGTTTTTATAACTTTTGCATTAGACTCTTATTTTTAGACCTCTTGGGTAGCTCCTAAACTGTGGAATGAGCTACCCATCCAAGTCAAAATGCACCCCACCCTGGATACTTTTAAATCCAGTCTTAAAACTCTTTTTTACTCCTTGGCTTTTTATACAGCATGAGAGTTTGAGTTGTGCCCTTGTTTCTTTTAATTTACTGTATTCTAAATTGGACTATTATTTATTTCTACTGTTTGTATTTGTTGTGCAGCACTTTGGTAACCTTGTTGTGCTATATAAATAAAATTGATTTGATACTGACGTAAATGATCAATGTTATGGTGCGTTCAATGGCGGCACGATTATTCCCATTACCTACATGTACTCAACTCCACCCTGACTCATATGACTCATTTTTAACGCATTTATATGAAACAATGTATGACAGGTGTACGGATAAGAGTCACACGTAGGCGACAACCACAGTCAATCACTTACAGTAGTTTATAAAGTCGTGTGTTCGTGTTTTTAGATGAGACTAATGTCATCGATGCACCTGTTCACACTGTAACACTCAATCTGCGCACTGTCGTTAGCTAGCTTACGTCAACGTAACACAAACAGCCGCTAGCACTCCTTTACAAAATCTAAAATTAAACTTAACACATCGTATCCCTGAGAAACCTTGTATTTGTTGCTGCGGAAACATCCCATCGCCACTGTGTACATATAAAGCTGTATCCAGGCAGCTGGTTTCTATGTTAGCCTCTCCTGTGGATGATGATGATGGGCTAGTTGTGTTGCTAGCTAAGACCCAGCGCTTCTTTGCTGATAAATCTCATCGCTTTAACCTTCATGTCATGGCTAGTTCGAACAAAGACACGTACGGGAGTAAAGTGGGCTGTAAACTAGCAGTGAAGACAACAATGAAGGTCAGGTAAAATGTAAATATGCGGCCGCTGGAGCTTGTATTCTTACCTGCATGGACGCCATGATGGAAACCCCCCTGCATCAGCGCGGAGAGGAGGACTGACGTCAAGGCGTCACGTGACACGAGGAGTTGTTTTGACAGAAGAAAACAAACCGTCACAGCAAGGATCCCGGTCTGCTCTCACTCTTTTTGGGTCGTCGGATTTTAAGCTACCCTCCCAAACATATCTTATTGTCCTATCAAATATAAGTAAATAAAACCATGTGGTATTTAAATCTACTGAGGTCACACAGGACATTAAGGAGGCGGGGGTCAATGACCGCTGCTGAAAGAGGGAGGAGAGAAGACCTGCCTCTCATCCCTGATACCCAGAAACACAACATATATATACTTTATTTCAGACCCATAGGTCCATATCAGCACAAGAATAATATAAAAGACTAGAAGTAAGAAAAATACATGTCAAGCAATAAATAAAAAGATCAGATAACTACAGTTTACACATTCATCTTTATCACTTTTTATTATCACGGCCCATGCCTGTGGAACACCCGACATGAAGATCTGAGTGCTGCACAGAACATATATTTATATATATATATATATATATATATATATATATATATATAACATATTTAAAAGCAAACTCAAGATCTACCTTTTTAGTCTTGCTTTTAACTGACTTTTATTCTTACCTGTTTTATTTATTTATTTATTTATCTATTTATTTATTATCTAGTTCAAATTTTAGTCACGTTATTCTACTTTATTTATTTATGTACTTATTTATTTATTTTAAGAATAGCATCTTATTTTCTTGTAATGGTTTAATATTTTAGTGTTTTATTAGAAATCTGTTTTATTTTGGTGATTTTAATTTCCTGTGTTGAGTTTTAACATCTTATTTTACCTCCAGTGTTTCCTCATTAATATATCATGAGTGTTTCCCTATTTTATACAGTCTATGGTGTTTCCTCAGTTCGCTCAGCAACTTCTTTTTTATTTTAATTTTATTATTATTGTTGCATATTGTGTTCTTAACCTTAGGATTGTGGGGTGGGTGTGGGTGTGGGGTCGGGATCATTTCCTTAATTTATTCTAATTTAGGTTGTTTTTATGTACAACACTTTGTGTTACAATGTCATTTTATGAAAATAGCTTTATAAATAAAGTCTGATTTATTAATGAAAACACAAAAAGGCATGGTTCTAGTGTTTCCAAAAAAAATAAAAATACCATGTGAAGATTCTATATGCATAATTATATGCTACTTGAAAATCTTCCATTTTAGCTCTACTGTAACTGCACCACAAATGGGCAGTATAAAGAGGAGGACAGTAAGCTCTAAGAAGCTGTTTTACAGTTTACAGCAGTCACATCTTACATGTAACTTTCAGTTTAATGATAAAAACACCCTGATTCACCTTTAATCCTGCAGTTTCTACGTAAGTACATTCTATTCTATCTTTTATATTCTACATTATTTTATAAACACTTCACTTCAAGGAGCTTCACAGTCTTAACACACCAGTTTGACTGAGCAACACTTTAAAACAGGGCACGTTCAAGCTGTTTTGACTGCAAGGGCTTAAAAGGTCACGTGTTCCTAAACTGTCAGTTTCCCGAAATCCATTCCAACTCCAAGAAAGTGTTGGATCCAGATGATCTTTGGAGGGCATGCAGTCATAAACAAGTTTTCTCCTGTTTTATGACATTCTGGGAAAGCTTCTTCCAAACATCCTTCGAAGCTTACAGAGCAACAGAGGACAGGCCTTCCCTCTGTGGTGTTTAATCACTAATGTGCAACATGAAGTATGTATTTTATGGCAAGTATCATTTGTGGTCTTTTTAGACAGCGTGTTAGTCAGAATTTGAACTAGATTTGAAGTTTGATGCAGATGTTGTAAGATTTCTTGAAGAATAAAGTAGAAAAAGGCAACAAAGTGCTCACCAAACAGATCTTTATTAGGCTGGAGAGGTGAGGAAAGAGGGAAATGGGGTGGGGACAGGTTTATCACATTCTGGGGCAAGTGATGCAGCTTGCCTTTTCCATTTATTACATTAAAATGAAATCCTTTAATACTACTAAAATTATGACAAAAGAGCCAAGTGCAAAAAAAAAGAAAAGAAAACAACCCTTGAAGTGACATATTCTTTCAGGTATACAGCAAAACAAGTTAAATATCCAAAAAACGTTCTAAAAGTGTTTTAAGCTGCTACATCTTTTCTGTAACTTTAGCAATCCAAAAAGTTTGCAGCCATGAGCAGTTCCAGTGCGATCTCCGGAGCGATGGGGAATTCAGGTATCTCTGTGGAGCTGTTGGTGTAACGGACCTTGTAGGTGAAGTACATGCAGACCTTGGAGAGGACATGAGAGGGAATCTCTCGGAAGTTCACCTCGTTGGTTTCATTCTCAGCGAACTGACCTGCAGGAGGAGGGGAACAGTTTGAGTCCAGAGAAGTACTGAACATGTACAATTTAAAATGATGCATTTGAAGAAGTCCAACTCTGAATATCGTAACTCCTCTGGAATTTACTAGAAATCATTACTCATTTATTTAGGACTCCTTTCTGTTCTTGTGGTATCTTTGAGTATATTGAAAAGCACTTTATAACTACAAATATCTTAATATTTTGTATTATAATTATTATCGTTATTAAGATCCTATTCACTGGCATAAAAACGGCACTAATATATGTGAAAGATGTTGATGAATGAAAGATCAGAAACTGTTTGTTTTTGTTTAAGAGGAGGTGACAAACTTTGTATGGTGGGAGCATGGTGCCACCAACTGGACAGGCAACTGGACTTAATCTTCAGCCACAGTAAACACAAACTCTTAAACATCTTAATTTGGTTTATATTCTAAAGGGCTCAATCCAGTGCCGAGCACCGACTCTGGAAGGCATTTAAGAGCAAGAGCAGCATGAACAAACGGGATGAAAAAGTAGCTTTTATGCAAGAGTCACAGCTCCAATTAACATGAACACTACAACACCTGATCCTGAGCACTTTGCAATACAATAACAGCCTGCATTATAACTAATAGCATGATAGCAAATGTGCAATATACATGGTGTTTGAGTGCACTGAAAAGGAGTGTTTTGATGTGCCATAACGTGTTTCACAGTGTGCTTTATTGTGCAATACTGTACTTTTTATTTATGGTTAAGAATAGATTTTGATTCATCGGTCAATCTAATCTTTTTTCCGACCGTGTTTTTATCAATGCTATTTGCACCATTGAGGATAGAAATACAATTTGAAGCTTGAATGCATTTCAGATGCATCATATTTTATATCAATGAAGCAGGCCAATTTGCTCAGCTGATCGTGGAGAAATGCTGCAACCTCCAGCAGATCAGAACGGGTCTTAAGTCTAAACAACTACAAACTCCTCAGGTGCGTCCTTGAAGTTCACAATACCATCTATGTTGCTTGTAGACATTACTATCTCCAAATGTCTTAAACCCAAAGTAAATAAAACTGAGTTCAACTAAACAACCGGGGCATGTTCAGGCTACTTCCTTGTGTGGCCTTGAGGTGCTGTTGGGTTTTTACAGTAGCAGTATGTCTTTAATTCCGAAAAAACAAAGCCGTTCTTTTTTCCCCGAAAATATTTTCTCATGAGATTCTCAGAGATTCTCTCTGAGATAACTATCTTACTATATTTTTCTAATTCAGAAAAAAAAGAGCAGATTTTATTTTTCTCATGTGAATGTAAAACGCTTCCATACAATGACAATAAAGACCTCAGTACAGCTACTAGGGATATCAACAATTAATCAACTATCAATTAATTGATTGTTAAGAACTAACTCAAACAATTTTTTTTGTTTCAATTTTCTATCAGGTGGAACAAACATCATGTGGTCTCATATTTGGTTCAGCTATCAGGGAGGTCTTTAACATTTAAAGCATGTTTCAATGTGAATCAGCTGACTGAAGTCATGCGAACAGCGGACTCAGCGGGGGCTGCGGCTGAGTGACAGGTCTCCACTATCGCTTTTTTTCTCCGCCGCCGGACTGATTATGACCCGGTTGTGCTCCCGGTTGACAACTGACCACGTTCACATGCTTATTTTTCTCAATAAGAACGAGTAGACAGAAAACAGGACACTGTGAGCCTGAAATATGTTTCTGTTCAGTTCCTTTGTTGAAGTCTGAACCTTCACTTTTATGGCTGTATGTCCACAGAGATTCTGAGCCTGCTCCACACGTTGATATTCAGCGTCTTTAACATTTTGAACGCCTCAATATGATCCATAGCTATTCAATACTTTCAGTTATATACATTGTGTCTTGAAGGATAATTTGATTCAAGGGGAAAAAAACGCATTTGGCATTGTTTTTGACATGGAAAACATTTTTGTTTTTTTTTAATGATTAATCGATAATTGATTAACATTTCCAAAGATCGATCATGGAAAATACTTGAAATTTACATTCCTTATTACTACCCTTTAATCCTGGTATATGAAATCATATAGATGTATGAGCGGCAGCTAAGTTGACAAATGAGTCTTCATAGAATAAACCTTTGTTCATATGTTACATTATTTTTTTTTCTCATGAAGGAAGTTTTTTTTTTTTTCATTTTAAAAAGCTGGTCAATCTGTGTTTTGTCTTTTTCTGCCGCTTTTTAAGTGGCTAAAAATGAGCTTTAGGATAACTCTTTCCATGGTGAATAAATTCTGGAAATCAGTGAGAAGTGTTGAGAGAAAACAGCTTTTGGAGCACAGGCCTTTTATCATATCACTTCTCACAGGTCAATGATGCTTTGTGTGACGAGCATTAACCCCATACCAAAAAAAAGACAAGCTAGAAAAAACAGTTCTGGTTTTACTTTGCTAACCAAACCGCTCATCTAATGACAAGTTGTCAACCAACCGTAATGAAACAGATCCGGACTGGGGCCTTTTTAAACTTCAAAATGAGACCGTTTTGGTTAACTTACATATTTAGATTAGGGTACAATTCTACATTATTTCATATGCTGCATTGTAATATTGGTTTAATTGCTGGGTGTTTTTATACTGTCTGATTCAAGACTGTTTACTGTTGTTGTTGTTTTTCATGTACGTTAGGACCATCTGGGGACAAGTATTGCAAATGAGCAAAGTCTAAAGTGTGACATTGGTTAATTGTTTCATGCTCATCCCTCTATAAATAAACATTCAATGAACACTTGTTGTGCGAGTGTTGTAAACAACCACACCCGATGAGAAGAGAATAAGCTCACTTATTTACGAGTTAACCGTCTTTTTCTATCTACCCAGGCCGAAGTGTTCACATAGGAGCTACACTGGTTCCATGGTCTACATGTTCATAACTAATATAGTCTGTGCACTTGTGAATTTGTTCATAATCCAGCGTATTTCAGCTCATTTTCAATGCCAAGTTATTTCAAGCAGAATGAGTTTCTACGAATGTAAATCCAGAAACCATTTAAGCAGCTTTAAAGAATAACTGTAGTCTACCAGTCTGGATAGAAAACCACATTAACTAATCTGCTGCTTAATTCTTACAGCAACTAAAAGCATGCCACACCATTGCATTATTTTCCACTAATATAAATGATTTTCCAGTTTCTTGTCTTTGGACCTTCACCATTTTACAATGACACACAGACTGAGACTCTTGAAGTAGTTTCCTCAGGAGAAAACTGATTCCAGTGAATAGATGTTCAGACAAGAACAAGGATACTGGCAGAAAGACGTTAGAACTGGCTCAAAAGTGAACGTTGTTTCAAAGACTATTTGTAAACTTTGATGACACGTTTAGTAACACAGTGGAATCTGCTTCTGTTACGACATCTATCACATATTTACACAAATATTAATAGCCATTACTCGGCTGCATCTCCCATATATAGTGATCAAAATGACTAATGTGCATGTCAGCTTACATCCTACAATGACTGCATACAAGACTTTCACTGATCTGAGTCAGCCCCACAGTCTCTTACAGCTCCAACAGACACTACATGTTAATCAACGACATCAGCATCCAGGGCATGTTCTATGTCATGCACAATCCTCTTTTTCTTCTTGTATGAGGCATGTTTAAAACCGCTCTCTTTATGACGTCTGTGAACTTTCTTGGTAACACCACTCTGCCCATAATACGCCATAGTAGGGATGTTAACAACTAATGCCGTATTGATTAATTGATTGTTGAGAACATGCTCAAACACGCAATTTTGTTTTTGATGTTCTATCATGTGGTCCCATATTTCGTTCTTCTATCAAGGAGGTGTTTTAAGTTTAAAGCGTGTTTCAAAGTGAATCAGCTGACTATAGGTATTGCGCAAAGCTGAGACACGGCTGTGCACCAGCTGCTGTGCGTAAGTTGAGTCCTAAGTTGGGTGTAAAGTCCTCTCTACGCCATACGTTGAAACTAGTTAGATTGTAACTTAAGTTGTGTCATTGTTTGCTTTCACCACAGAGACATAAGGTTCATTTATCTAGGAGACCGCAACCTCAAAACCAAGCGGCAACCTCAGGCTATGAGAATTGAAGCCAATGCGGAAGTGTTAAAAACTGCAGTTAATGGAGTGTCCACTTGAGGGTGGCCCCCGAAGTACCGGAGACACAAATTCAACAAAGCCGATCTTTACAGCAGAAATAACCATGTTTACAGCCTGGTACAAAAAACGAGTATAGTCTGGATAGCTCATTTCTCTCTTGGCACACACTGTAGGGGGGGGGGGGGTTGTTCATAACCCTGCAATTTTGAAGATATTGAGATTACGAGTCTTCCATCATGAGAGGCACAGCTGACTTGATTGACAGGTGGGAACACTGTAGCTGTTGGCGAGGAGGCTAAATTCCTGCCTCTTTACCGCGACAGCAGTTACGTTGAGTACAGCATTTCCAATATGGTTCCCGCCGACGGTTGGCTTCAAAACAGTGTGTCAGGAACAGATGTGTGACGTCACGGATACTATGTCCATATTTTATACAGTCTATGGTCAAAACTAACCAAAACATTGTCGCAGATACGTCGTTTACACTTCCAGTAGCCAATCAGAGGAAAGCACCAGTTTTGATGCAGGGGTTGTTACATTGTTATCTTTCATGCCTAACCCCCCAGCTGAAACAAACTTCTGCTAACTGTCGCGTAACAACAGGAGGTCTTGAAGTGACATAGTAAGGTGATAACTATTGCGTAAATCCTTAATCTACAGTGTGTATAATAACAGTGACATTGAGTGGTAAAATTATCAACAACAACCTACGTTAATACTCTGGGAAAGCTAATCTTGGTCATCGTATTTTTCCGAAGGCTGTAATCTCCGGCGGACAACGCATTGCTGACATAATACAGTTGGGAGAACCTTCTGCTTCTCCTCATCCTCCAAATCATCCCTAAATTCAAAACGATGCGCCATGGCAACCAGTACTCTACGGAGCACTTAACACAGACTAGGAGCTAAGTGTAAGAATTAAGTTGTAACTTACGCCAGAACTAGCTCAGCTGCTGCAACGCCAAAACGTTAGTAGAGTGTAAACTCTGTCCTAAATGAGAAATGACGTTCAAACTAGGCTACGTTTGAACTTACGCACAGCTGATGCAACAGGCTGCAGGTCTCCAGAGCGCTTTTTAAGGGGGGCAATACACAACTGCAGCAAACAACGAATGGGACATGAAGGTTGAGAACTTGACACAGGCAGGATGACTGATGTTGCTAGCACGTTAATATGTCTACAGACAAGCAGCATCAGAACTGACAGAGCGTGTGTTCTTTGCTGAGGGACTGATTGAATGACACCTGACCTTGTGGTCATGCTTATTTTTCTCAATAAGAACGAGTAGGCAGAAAACTGGACCCTCTGAGTCTGAAATATGTTTCTGTTCAGTTCTCTTGTTGCAGTAAACCCACATTTAGTAGTTTGAGCCTTCACTTTTTGTGACTATATGTCCACTGAGTTTATTGTTATGAGCCTGCTCCACACATTGCTTTTCAGTATGTTGAACATTTTGTACACCTTTGTATGATCCGTAGGTATTCAATACAGACAGTTGTGCATTGTGTTCTATAGAAATTGAGATTTAGTGGTTAAAAAGGTAATATATTTGGATCTGTTTATTTCTTATACGAAAATCTGTTTTTAATTGATCATTGATCATTAACATTTTCAAAGATCAATCCCAGAGAATACTTACAAGTGCCATAAATATGTTTTTATAAGAAAAAAAGGTTTGACATTGCATCTCTGCATAGGCTGCTCTTTTGCAGGTTGAAATCTAGTTGAAATCCGGTCTCGGGTGTTCAGACTCAGTTTCAACCAGTTTCCAATCCAGGCTGGTGGATCTGTTTGCTGTGATCATTTCTCTGAATCCTCACCTGGCCCGCTTAACATGGCTTTGATGGTTCCAGATGTCAAGGCGTGTTCTCGTTTCACAATGAACTCATGGCCATCTGAAGAGATCAGCTTCACATACATGGCATCTGGCCCTTCACAGCCCCCGTAGGTTCTCTCTTCACCATCTGTGGAGCAACAGAAGCTGACAATCTCAAACAGGTGTAGGCCAAATGTGTTACATCAACAACCGATCCGGACTCAGGGATTTGAGGTGATGGCCTGGTTTTGCTATGAAAGATAAAACGATTGGGAGACTAATTTAAGAAAATAGAAGAGTATATGACTCACCCATGCTGCTCCGGGACGTCTGTCAACCCTGAGAAGAAGACAAGTTAAAGACAGGTCACAAAACATCAATAGATTAACGACTAACTCAGATTATGACACCAATGTAGAGGCTTGGGACTGATCTCTAACATTTGCCTCCCTTCAGCCCTCATATACCTGCTGATATTCATCATATTAAGAAGTGATCAGGTATTCTGTCTGATTGAAATTTTATTTTCCCTGCGAGTTCACAACCGTCGGCGAGAGCTAACTATGCTAACAGGCTAACTATGTAAACGGCTTAAAAGGTCACAAATTCCGTTATTCGCTGTTTAGGGATTAAATGTCACTTTCATTGAAAGGCCAGAGGCACGCTGAAACACTTCATTATATAAGTACAAACACATCAATGTTTCTTACCACTGGGTGTGAAGAATGTGGAGTGGAGAGTAAAGCTTCAGCTAGTGTTAGCTACCCGGAACTACTATGTCGTAACACCTGTGCGCGATATATGTCTTCCGTGGAATCTCACATAATGAGAATGGTTCCATAACATGACCCACCGTGTCGAAAATATCTACTTTAGATATTAAAATTAAGTTTATTGATTGATTATTGATATATTCCTCTTTTATTTTCCAAAGAGGCCATACATTTAGAGAATTAAGATTGTTATTTACAGTGGTGGATAGTAACAAAGTAAATTTACTTGAGTACTGTACTTGAGTCAATTTTTTGAGTATCTGTACTTTACTTGAGTATTATTTTTTGGGGAACTTATTACTTTTGCTCCACTACATTTAGAAGACAATTATTGTACTTTTTACTCCACTACATTTCTATCAATGCTGTAGTTACTCACTACTTTTGCTGTGACGTCAGTTCACAAATTTCCCTCTCTTTTCTTAGATCTGATCCCTAAGACAGTAAAATGTGTTTGTGTAGTTCTGTTTGTCTCAGTGGTTTAGCCGTATCTGTATATCGTGCGTCTCCACGGTTGAACATGGAGAAAACACAGAACAAAATTCACTCAGATCAGGCAGTTCATGTAGAGGTGGTAATCATGGCTTTAATTATCCACCTGAGCACCCATGTCCATATCTTCAGCCCGTGTTAGAGGTTTTTGAAATTAAGAATGATACGTATCGTTTGAAATGTTCTCCCTGTTTCCCACTCTGCTCAAACATACAAACATTCACTGTCCAAACTGAGAAAGCATGTCGAGCTACATAACATTTGTTTCATTCCAGATGAAAATTTCAAACTAAGGTGCTTGGAGTAACTTAGTTTCTGTTTTTATTCCATGAGGTAGTTTTTAGAGATTTCTAGTAATGGTTTCTAGATAAACAGAATGTAACAGAATGTACTCATATGTAGTCTTGAGGGCACTCATGCTTTGTGAAAATACAACGTTTGAGATATTTTAAAAAGTAATTTGAATACTTAAAATTTTTTAAAAGCACGTAATTCAGTATTTTAACTCAAGTAATAATCTGACAGCAACTTTCACTTGTATTGGAGTAATATTTGACAAGCAGGATCTAAACTTTGACTAAAGTAATGAAGCTGTGTACTTTGTCTACCACTGATCACTGCCTATACAGGCGAGGCGTTTAATTGCATTGTATTGGAAGAATGTGTGTTGCCCCTCTCTTGGTCCATGGTTAAAGGAATTAACAGCAAGTCTAGCTATTGAAAAACTTACTTATGTTGTGAAGAGGAAGGCTTCTGAGTTTAGTGATATCTGGGAGACATTTTTGAATTTTATAAAAAAATATTGACATTGAAGAAGTGCTGGAATTGTGAGGCAATGATGCAAATGACACAATATATATTTATATATTTATGATGTGCAGATTTTTTTGGGCTACATTTTAGTTTTTATGTATCATTATTATTATATTATTATTGTTTTTTAAATTTAATTTTATTTATTGTAGTTTTTTTTCAAGAATTTTCTGAAAATGTACTCTGACAATCTAAGCGTTACTCCTATTTTTTATTAATTTTTTACATTTTCTGTATGTGTTTCATGTGTGTAATATTCTGCCAATATTGTTCTTTATGTTTTGATACACTCTGTGAATATCCTGTAAAATTTGAAAATCAATAAAACATATGTTTACAAAAAAAAAAGAATATATGGGTACAGAGTATTTTGCAATGGGCTATTTTTAGATGGTGAACATTTCCATCGCCGTCGTCCAATACCACAGAATCTGTTTAAATATGAGACGGGAAATAAGAGTATGAATTTTTAATGTTAATAACGAGATAAGATGACTCATCAAATTCGCACTGGTTTACAGGCCATCCATGGAGGAATGAGCGTGTCTCATGCAGCCTTTAGGTGGCGCCTGTGTTTCAGGTTATCCTCACTGCCTGTCTCCACTGACTGAGATGAGCGAGAGCAGGTGCTGATTGGACATGACAGAGACATTCTGCAGGCCCATAAATCTGGATTCAAGAAAGAATGAGCAAGGGAGAAGGTATGCACTCTGCACTATCACACACTTTAAACCGTCTAGTTTATAAGAGGCAAACACTTGAACTTAGTGAGCGTTGTTTTGCTTACTATAGTATGAATACTTCGCCTAGTTGAGCACTCACCTGTGTTATAGTATTATGACCTTGCAGGGCCACACATTATCTATAAATGAATAGATTAAGTTGTTATTTGTAGTATCAGCCATCCATCACAGCTCATAAAGCCTCTTCTATCAGGTGAAGGGACAGCTGAGCAGTGGGCACACACTGTAGTCACGGTCAGGTTCAGATTGTGACTTTGCCCTGATCCTGCCTGGACTTCTTTTCATGCAGGAAAAGTGATGACTGTCGAAATGTGAGACCTACAAATGGACACGGAGTTATCTGAGCTGTGACACTGAGAGAAGAGTACTGAGCATGCCAGTAAATTGTGCCGTTTGACCCCCAGGTGCTCTCTGAAGGCGTGTAACATAAGGAGTCTTGAAATGACTTACCTTTATAATGTTGTTTATGTACACATAAATAAAAGGGATCAAACACTGACTCACAGCTGGGTCAAAAGACCGTTCAGCCCACTGTGTTTAATTGAATGTGCTCATTGCCACCACATTAGCAAACACTGACTTCTGCAGAGGTGACACTTGACCTGGTATTTGTCTTGCAGTAATACTGGGCTTAGCTATGCTCTCAGCTTATGTTCCAGAAAGTTCTAGTAGCCTCTTGCCTGTTGACTTTCTCCCTCTTACTCACACTCACACTCACACACACTCACACAGACACTTACAGAGACACACTCACAACCAAAAACAATCACTGACCTTCCAGTCCCCCATTACACCATTAGTGCTTATGATCAGAGCAGGCGGGTGGCGGCAGCCGCTTTGATGTCTCCCTGATACGACCCAACCCTGCTGCAGCTGCTCTCGGCTCTATTTTGGGGAGGCTGCCTGTGGGCCCTTAGAACAGGGCTTCCTGAACACACATACACACATACACAAACAATGCATGCAAAGTCTCTTGTCATGCCAAGTGATATCATTCATCACAGATCACACTTTGTTGCACGCACATATGCTGTTTTGGAAAGAGGCACATGTCCATCTTTATGCTTGTTAGTTTTTGTTCATTCAGTGTTGGTGGGCGTCTGATATTTGCCCTTTACGGTGCGGGTTACATTCTTTAGGGCGAGCAAATAGCTCAGAGCATGACAATAAATCAGAGGGCCGATATCATCAAGCCGATACATACAGTATATCAACACAAAGGCTGCTCTGGAAAAAGCTGATTTCTCTTTTTCTGTTATTTTCATTAATTCAATGTTGGTGTGTGTCTGAAAAATATGACAGCGTATTAGAGTTAGATGAATATGAAAAAAAAAGAACAGATTTCGAGACTAAAGTCGAAACATTACGAAAATAAGTGTCAGAGTCAGAGTCATACATTTCCAAGGATAAAGTTGTAAGCTTACCAGAATGATGTTGTAATTGTATTTGAGGAAGTCATAATAACAGGCTATGATTCATCTCTATGTAAAATAACAAAGGCTGATTTTCGAAGATTAGCAAGCCGCTAAATGAGGAACGTTTTGTGATCTTCCCATTTCTAGAATAGAATAGAACAGCCTTTATTTGTCATTGTCAGGTGTACAATGAAATTAGAAGTGCTGCTCCTGAAGGTGCACATGTTAAATACAATAAAATAAAAATAGGAAGAAAGATAAATACAAAAGACAATATAAATACAATATAAAAGCAAATGTCCAAAATTTACAGCCAGGTAGGGGGGAGAGGTATTTGGTTTGAATATTGCACATAATATAAAAAGGTTTCACAGTTTCTAGTGTTGCACATGACATGGTATTACTGCACAGTTATTGATATTTCACATGAGTGGATTGTTTCTGTGTATTGTTTATGGGTGTTTAGTGTCGTGATGACTCTGGGGATAAACTGTCACTGAGCCTGTTTGTCCGTGTTTAAAATAACATATCGTCCAAAAATGACCTTAAATTATGATTTTGTTCTCTTTAACTGATGACTTTATTCTTTAAATTTACAACTTTATTCTTTAAATTTACAACTTTACACTTTTAAAATAACAACTTTATTCTGAAAATCTGACTCTTTCTCCTGTATGTGGCCTTAATACTCCATTGCATAAATCAGCTGTTTTCAGTATGGTTAATTCCTCAGTTTAGAGCCTGACCGATATATCAGTGGGCCAATTATATCAGGCCGATATGTAAATCTGAATTAACGCAAAGGTTTGTTACACACAAAGAGAGCTCTGAAATTTTTATTTTTTTATTGTCACTTTCGAAGTACACACATTTTGCGAAATGTTGAGCCCCACACAATGTTACAATGTTACAATGTCATTTAGCAGACGCTTTTATCCAAAGCGACGTACATACGAGAACAAGAACAACACAAGCAAAGATCTAGACAAGTGGAAACAAGATCAGTAAGAGTAACAAAGTGCTTCAAGTCAATTTGGGTGCAGGTACTGCCAAGCAGTATAAAGGCAATGCACAAAAGTAAGTAAGGATTTATTTATTATTATTATTTTTTTCATCAGACATAAAGTAAAATAGATTAAAAATACATCAAACAAGACAATACAAGACAATAAAAAAAGACAGTTAGTTGGAGCTAAAAAGGTTCAGTAGTTGTTATAGAAAAAGAAATGTGCGGTGCTGTAAAATTAAAAGAGTGCATTAAAAGAGTGCCATTATAATTAGGTGCCAATGAAGTGCATTTATCTCATGATGGAAGGCTAGGGTGAAGGGAGGGCGGAGGGGGGCAGTGACTGTAGAGTGTTCAGAGTTCTAACAGCTTGGGGGGAGAAGCTGTTACTCAGTCTGTTAAAAAAAAGTCAGATGTTCAGCTTTGTTTGTTAGTGTAATTAACTAAATGCTGGTGTTTGTCTGATATTGGAGTTAATTCCCTTTATGCAAGAGAATGTGCAGATTGAAGCCTAAGTGATATATCAGTGGGCCAATATTATCAGGCCGGTATGGCCAGTCGTACTTAAATCAGAATCAGCATCTTAATTTGAAACATCTGTCATAGATCATTAAATTTAGTAAACAGACAGCAGACTCTGTTACAATGAGCTGATGTGTAATAATACTACGCATTTGAACTGATCTGTTATCTGTTAAAAGAAGCCGTGATTACCTCTGCATAATAATATCAGAAATTTGTGCAAAAAAATCAAAAATGTTGAGTGAGTTGGTGAATCTGTTTTACTGTACAACTAGTATTGGTCTCAGAAAGTATACACAGTATAGGCTGTAGTGCAGATACATCTGTGTTAACTTGGTTTTATGTATAGTTTAAATATTTGTCCTTCTTTTGTTCATTGTTAGAGAGGCACCAAAGATATCTCAGGTACGTAAACTGTGCCTTGCATCAATTTCTCCAGCCTTCACCCCTGAATCCTCCCGATCTGAGCAGCCCAGAGTCGGTCAGATGTCAATACATGGGATCATTAATGAACAGCACAATAGCCAAGTTGCGGGGGACCTTGAATGAAACCAGGTCAGAATTTTAGTCATGATCGGGGAAGATGGGGGAGGAGTGTCTCTGGGCTTTTCTTCAGTGAAAAGAGGAAGAGGCTTGTCACAATGAATTTAAGGGTGCTGTCACATTTGCCTGCAGCGAGTCACGGTGCCCTGAAATTCTCATGCTGGGCCTAATCTCAGGAACCTGCTCTGAAAAGGAGCATCCTTTACCCCTGGCAAGGCACTCTCATGTTATAAAAGGCTGATATTAATATGTAATATAATTAAAAACATGAATTTATTCAAAGTGTGTCAAAACAGAACCCTGTGGTTGCTTTCCTAATAGCAGAGGCAGAATCTCCTCATCATGTGTTTCTTGGATAAATAGATGCAAAGGTAGCAGAGCTGTTTACCAAACAAACACTGAAAGTCACAGAAAATAGATGTTTTTATGTCTTTTATCAAAATAAATCTGAAAACGACACCTACAGAAGCCAAAGTAGTAACACAATATACTCTGAGTCATTGGAGCAGCATTAGTATGAGCGTGATTAATAGTGCACCCTGCAGTACAATAATGATTCAAAGGCACCAACTCATGCAGCCATTAAGATGGAGTGCTCTGTGCAAACAGACGCACAGAGAAAAACCTCAGACTCATAAAATGATTTTTAAAAAGTTCTCTGAAAGATGTTCCTGCTTCACATGTTTGCTTTGTGTAACGAGAGTTAGTTTATGGCTCCTCCGCCACACATGATGAAAGCTTCAAATGGTAGAACAGACGCATAAGTGGATGTGACAACCATTTACATTCAGTTGCCTGAGGCTAATGCACTGTATTTGTTTGAACTGTAATGACTCACCCAACAAAGCCCTTACTGATAAATCCCTCACCATCATTCAAATGTCATTAAATAAACACGGCGTGAAAGTGTACTGCTTTGATGGCTTTCAGTGAGTTGTGTTTACTTCAGTTGTTGACATGCATTGAAGCAGCATTTGGGAATAACAGCATGTGCATGTTTGAGTAATAAAACACTGATAATAGTTTCAGTGACAGAGTGATTGGTTTATGGTTTTATAGCTGAGGTTTGTTTGTGTAAATATAACAGATGAAGTGATGCTAAGCTAAGGTAGCTATGCCAGGCATGGAAAGGGGATCCGCTTAATACTGATGTCTTAGCAACAGTTTTTAAAAACGCCGAGCACTGATATCCCCTCACTGCTTACGAGCCCTAATCCAATTTTAGAAACACAACCAAGTTGCGTTTAGTCTGAAGGTGGAGGCTCGCTCTCAGAGAGACGGGAGTTAAATATACACACGAGCAACTCCTCTTACTTTATCTGAGTGGGTGTATGTATAAAGTAAGATGTCTTTACTGTACGAACGAGCCGATCAAAATGCATCAGCAGATAAATGTTTTGATTTATTTTCTATCCAGCAATCAGCAACAGATTGACACAATGTACCAAAGTCTGTCTTCATATAAGATAACCGTCAACCATATTTAGCACCAATAAGCAGTACAGAATCAATACTTTATTATTGATCAAAAACAATTTCTCCAGTCAAATATATAATATGATATATTATATAATATGATAATAACAAAGGCTTATTATTGATAGATGTTCCATTGTGCCAAGAAGCATTTAAGTTTACATTAACCAGGAACAAAGCATTCATTAACAGCTTATGAGTAAGTTATGTGCTTTATATGAGGAATTAAAGGTACAGTGTACAGAAATGGGAATATTTAGCAACCAAGCAGTCAGATTACAGATTGAAACGCTTCCCTGCTCACCCCTCCTGTCTTTGAGGACAGGAGGGGTGAGGAAAAAAAGCTGCTGTAATACACGATAAGTGTGATCCTCTATTTGTCATTTTTTATTATCAAATACTTCTATCAATACAAATAGTTTTGCGCACAACAACAACCAATCTCCTCTTCTTCTTCCAATCGTTGCTTTTCTTGGGGCCACTCATAACACAAAAGGACTTATGTTACTAGTTTGTACGCTCTGTGTTACTGAAAAACACGGCGGTGCAAGATGGCGGCCTCTGTGGAAGGGGACCTGCTCCTATGTAGATATAAGAGGCTTATTCTAAGTTAACAAAAACAAGATTATTTTTATATTCAGGTGATTATACACAAATCTGAATATGTCAATACTAAATACCTTTAGATATTACATACTGTACCTTGAATATTACACACTATACCTTTAATATTACAGACTGTACCTTTAAAGTTTTTTTTTTAAGTTATATTTTTTGGGGGCTTTTTGCCTTTATTTTATAGGACAGCTGAAGAGAGACAGGAAATGTGGGGTGTAGAGAGCGGGGAAAGACATGCAGGAAACGGTCCTGGACGGGAATCGAACCGGCGACCCCTGCGACGAGGACTGTAGCCTCTGTATGTGGGGCGCTTAGACCTAGTGGTCACCAGCGCCCTGACTGCACCTTTAATATGACGCACTGTACCTTAAATATTACACAGTGTACCTTTAAATACTGTGTGTACTAACCCACAGTCATTTTTAAAACTGATGTTAAATGTCAACAAATCTTATTTTACTGACTGTTCCTAATTATAAGGAAAACTAAAATATTTCCTGTTTCAGATTGTGATCTTTAAAACAACTTTCAGAAGCATCAGATGAAGCAAATTGTTGATATGTTGATTAAACTGATGTCGCCAAAACAGTTATCAAAGATTTCAAAATTGACAGTAAAAAATGAGGTAATTAAAATGTTTTACAAGTGAAATAATTAATCTATAAATAAAAGACTAATTCATATTTAGTGAAAAAGTTACATTCTAAAAGTTTTACAAATACACAACCAATAAAAAATGGCCTGTGTAGTTTCTGTTAGCACTGCTGTTGTTCTTTGCCATGTGTTGTGTAACTTTGTTCACTGTCCTTTTGTTTAACTGGTTGTCATGCAAATCATTAATCAAATATATTATAGAAAATATTTACATGTTAATACAAGAATACCTTCACAAAAATTGAATTTGGATCTCATTCAAAAAGATACTGAATCGTGAAATTAAATCACTCTTATGGTTTTTATCATTGCTTTCAGGGGAAACGCACCTGTAATTCAATTTTAATGCAGTTTTTCCTCTTTTTTAATGATGACTTAATGAAAACTTCAGTCAATTCTCTTTTTAATGGCACACACAGGCTTCCATAGAAGTCTCTAAATTCAATTTTGAAACCAGGAATGATAGCGTGATGAAAATAAACACAGGACAGAATACGATTGGTAAGTTTTGTGCTTTGTTGTGGGGTCAACCACAGTACTTCTGTATTGAATCTGTTTCAATGAGAACAGATTTACATCCACCTTTATCGGCAAATCAAAATAATTATGTAGGTTGTTCAGGTCAGGATAATAGCTGTCAGTGTAATCAGTCAAAGGCCTCTATGAGGGAAGGATACACTTATAAGGGTTTGGTTTATATTTGTCCAGGACTGCTTCGCCACTCACATTTTTATCCAGCTTGTTGTGCCTTATCAGAATAGTAACAGATATTCTATACTATTACTGACAAGTCCTGATTAACACAGAGGTTTGGCGTGCCAGGATATAACGAAGCTATGATATGATACTATAATGGTCAGTAGCTGTAATGACATCTGATGTTTTAATTTGTTAGACTAAGTAAGCAAATGAAAAATGTAGCTGCTTGATGTGCAGAAATAGTGATTAAGTCAAAAATGAAGAGTGAAGAATTTTATTCGCGCAATCTGATCCAAATTTACACCCTGACATTAAAGAAATTGTAGCGTCTGCTGTTGTCAGGTCAGAGGTCATGGCAAGTGTATGACATGGCGTCGCTGATTCCAGGCAGGTGCCGCTGCTGCTGTAACACTACACTAATCCCGGGCTGATCAACAGTGGAAACAGAACAAACTGACCCCAGACAAACTGGGGCACCAGCCTGTGAACGCACCGCTAATGTGAGACCCCCGATGACGATACTTTGATTTCATGTCTACCCTTTCCCCCCCCAGAGATCTCATTATGAGAAGGTCAACATGGGGGCATGATTGGGACGAGGCTAAGCACGGATTAGACGACGAACCTCTGAGAAGTGAACACAGGACTGGAATTTAAAACATTGTCATAAGACAAGTGGAAATCCTTGCATTCATTAAATCAGTTGAGGCTGTTACGCAAGTTTATATGTTGTTGTTTTTGTTTGCTCTGCTTATATTTCTTCACAACACTGTTATAATTCCCCTGAAACAGTATTTTATTGATATACTGAAAAACAACAACACATTAAATCCCAAAATCCAGAAGGTTAATAAATGCACATTACTATGGTAGCTGAAAATAGTAACAACCACTAGTTCATGCTTTGGTTGTCTGGAGCTTAAATATAAACAAACACAATCACATGAAAAAATGTTGTTTCATCCTTTAACCCTTGAAGGTTAACACAAGTTGGGACTATAACAGTATGCATAGATGGAGTCGCGGCCACTTCCGCATCTGAATTAAGATAAAAATGTCTGACTTTGACGTACTAATAAGGAACAATTGAGACTTTACTTTGATCATGTTAAGTTATGAACAAGGGTGGATCCAAGGGATGGTCAGGGGTGGCATGGGCCCCTCTTGTAATCTGATCACCTACCTCAGGATGGGCACAGTACAGCTCCAAGCAGCACAGAGTGAAGATGCCGACAGCTCCGCTCCACAATTAGACACAAAACAAGAGCAAACTGCACATAGCTGCAGAACGTTAGGGGTGTGTTTGCAGAATTAATTCCCCCTATGAAGATACTAAGTTCTCCATGACTGCCCTGTCATTTACTTACTCATTCTTTGTCTTGAGCTTTTGATTGTGATTCTCAGCTTCCATATCCTGGAGTAAAAGTGACTCTTCAATCTCCAGAGGCCGTTTTTTCTGATGATAAGATGATGACCTTGTGGACCCATGTTTGAGACAACAGCTTTAATAAAAAGTATTGTAATTATAGACATGCTGTGCTTTCATATATCATTGTGTAAAGTGACAAGATACAAAGATATGACCAGAGAGTATTATACCAAGGCATAACATCTTTATTGTTATACACATAACTTCATCTCCAAAGACTTTGCACAAATCAGTGGGGTAACATGAACCTTGAGATATCAAAAGTCTCCCGCAGTTCCTCTTTATATCCTTAAATACTTCAACAAGTACATCTGCCTTTCACATCCCCGAATGGTACATACAGTACAACCAATTAGAAATAAAG
This sequence comes from Notolabrus celidotus, assembly GCF_009762535.1. Classification (NCBI taxonomy): domain Eukaryota; kingdom Metazoa; phylum Chordata; class Actinopteri; order Labriformes; family Labridae; genus Notolabrus; species Notolabrus celidotus. Next base: position 8,074,723 of record NC_048288.1, on the reverse strand, counting down.
TATTTGTTTTTCCACTGTCAAACATTATCATATGTGCATTACATTACCAATTACAAACAAGTTATATTCATTGTCAAAATACAGGTGTGCAAATTGTTAGAAAAATACCAACTCATACCAGATTCTGGATTGTGCTCTGTAAAAATCCTTACAAATAGTATATAATAATAATCTATATATAAATGACTCCAACATGCAATGTTGCATTTCAAAAAATATTCCCATAAACAGGCTGTTCTGTTAAACCCTCCAAAAACTCCCGTCTTCACCATGCTCGTGTGAAGACAGGTAAAACAAGAAAAAGAGGGTGTTGCACAGAAAGGGTGAAAAGTTGTTTTTCGGCGCATCACATTTATAATATTACAATTATTTTGAATCCTTAATATCTTGGTCTGTGTGTTTTGACTATTTCAGATTTGGAGTATATAGTTTCCGTTTTTTATGTGGTCAGGTTGCAAACTACGAGGCTATGTGCCGCCCAGTGTAACACAACATCGTTCAGATAAACTGCAGAAAAGAAAAAAGCCATATTGAAGCCCTTTTTGTGATTACCAATGTTCACAAACACATCAGTTATACAATGAATAAATAATAAATCTTGGTAGTGATGACACTAAATGTCAATCATATAAATAACCACTTTTTTTTATAAATCAAATAAACTCATGCCATACCTGCAACAAAGACTACAAACAGCTACGATGAGGCAAGATAAAAGCATGACACAGGTGATGACAACAGTCAAAATACCCCCCGCACGACAAAGTTAAGACAAGGATGGCATCCCCCCCCTCCCTTCCTCATCTGTTTCTGAGGTAAACAGTAGTACTGTTAAAGACTTTTTTAAAAAGGCATCTCTCCTTCTCCCTGCTGCCACATTCCCCATGGCCTTAACCTGAATAAATTCACCTTCAACCGTCCACAGGACTCTCTCAATCCTGTCTCACAAGCACGCGAGCTCTGCTGGGCTGAAAGCAGCAGCTGCGTGAACTGCGTCTTTGCAATTTTTTCTGTGGTGTAGTGAAAAAAATGAAAGCAAAGAATAAAGTGAAGGAATTCAAGCAAAATGGTCTTGGCATGTACAATGAAATAATCCTCCTTCTGAATTTAATAAATAACATAAGACATCTGTTACTTCACTCTCACGAGCTAGGTAGCTTTAAAAGTGTGATCCTGCTTCCTACACACAGTGCCGGCTGTTAATGACACCGTCTCTCAACACCAGTCATTCAAATGATGAGTCTGACAAAATAAAAGGAACACTGGATTTTTTTTTTAATGATGGTACAAATCTATTTTTTTTTGGCAAAATATACTATAAGCTTTCCTTGAAAAAATAAAACTTCTGTGCAATTCTGTGGCATGAATGTGTAATGTCAAATTACAACTTAACGGTTGAAATGAGTAAAATTTCAAAATAAAAGGGGAAAAATATTTACTCAGATTTCCTTTTGAACTACAAGTATGTGACTGCAGGTAACCAACATTCAGAGAACAACAATGAACAAAAATAAGCTACAATAAAACAGAAAACAAACAAAAACAAATGTTAAAACTGTACCATGCATGGGGGAGTGTGTCAAAGCAGTGTGTCCTGGGTAACGATGGACGGAGCTCGAGAAAGCTGCGGTGATGATAGGGTAAACAGAGTAAGACTGGAAAGTGACCGTGCGAGCACTGACTGCTGGCGACGGCCGTGCCCAGTTTCCTCTTCCAACAGTGGAGTGAACCCCCAGAAAACGCACACTCCTGCTGCGACTGTGCCGACTGTGCCCCCCCCCAACCCGCCCACCGCTTCCTCCGGGCCGCCGGGCTCACATCTCCCCATCAAAACGTCAGATGGCAAAATAGAAAGGCAGCTGTTTGCTCCCGTCATCTAAAAGTGCATCTCCACACTCTTCCAACAAAGTCCGTCAGCCCACCACTCTCCCTGTCAAGGCAGTTGGAGTGGGCTACAGAGACCAGTGCTTGGATCAGCATACGTGTGGGTTTCAATTACTTCTTTTTCAGCTTGTGTTTGTTTGGTTGCATTTTTTAACTTTTATTTTTTTTTTTAAATCTCACTAGACACGACATTTCACCTCAGCGTTAGAGAAGCTGAAGGAGTGCTAATTCACGGGGCCGGCCCTTTAAGAAGGCCCATGACAGGTTGGTGGTGTTGCTGCCTCCCTCACGATTCTCTTTCTTCGGTGTCACGTTGATTCCTCAACACCTACGGCCACCCCGTGTCTCACCGGCGCCATTTTCATTTTCAAGGCCGGTGATGCAACTGTACTGGTTGCCATGGTTTCACTGCAACATAAAAGCAGTTTGCTGAGATTTAATGGACAAAATGTCTCATTTCGGACACAGAAGAGACAACTGCCTGATTCATCTGAAGAAGAGCAGGTACTTTGTATTTTTATGAATTAAGCTGCAGGTAAAATCAATGAACTCACCTGAGAAACAGCATCATCATGTCAGAAAATGGACAAATATAATTGCAAGGCCAATATTTAACAGCATTACCATCGCAACCAGGACTGAGTTAGGACCCTAGGAGGAAATTACATCATGAAAAAGATCAGTTAGCACAGAAACATGAATCTGAAATGACCATCTCTATGATAAACAGGCTTATGAAGAACCATTTGAACGATAGCATGCTAGAGAGAGAAACAGTGGCTGTTCAGTTTATTGCCAACGTTAAGATGAGAAAAGTTTTACTACATCAAGGTAAACATGAAACTAAAGCTAGACGGTTAGCTTTACACATAGACTGGATGATTTGTTGTTTTCAAATTTGAAGTCAAAGTAAAGCATAAGTAATGAAGCTTCTGTTTCTCCTGCTTCAGGTCTCTTTGCTCAAAGCCACAACAGAATATAAAGATGAAGGACGTGTCTCCACCTCCTCCTTGTATAGAAGTGATGCCAAAACAATGTGCACTGTCATCTTGTGAATTTGGAGCTCAGTAGAGATTAGCTCTTGTAGCTGCTGATTGACGGTAAATAAAGGGAAAGAGTCCTCAGGTCACAAACTCTACAGAGCAATGTGTTCAAACCAATTGAGAACAGAATCATTCTCACAAGTGAATTACATGTAAAGTCGATTTAAAGACAAGAGCAGATACGAGTTCTGGTCAAGCGAAGCCAAAGGAGCATCACCTTTAGCGGTCTACTAGCTTCATTCGCTTATTTGCGAGAATTGGAAATCTGAAATTTAGAGAATCATTTGCCAATCAGCATGGAGATCCTCTGGTGACCTATGATGTGACAAATGGAACAGCCGAGTGTCATTTTCATTCATTTTCATTTTCATGCACCTACCCAAAACTCTGTGACACCACCTGCTTTTACAAACAGTAACAAAAAGGAGTTGGCTTTGTTGAAAGTGAGTGATGAGGTTGGATTATCTGGTGGGATCTAAAAACTTTCATCTGTCACTTGATTCCAGCTATCGGTTGTACTAGCAAGTTAGCATTGCTTCAATTAGCATCACCAGCTTCACCTCACAACATGGTCGAGATCAATCTTTTTTGATGACAACAGACTGATTGAGTGCTGTTCGAAGGGAACCCCTCCCCTCTAGCAAGATTTGCATCTTTAGGTACTCGCAAATGGAATGAGATATTTGTGCAAATTAAGCTAGTAAATTATTTTATTTGCGTCTGGTGTGAACACAATATAACAGCTTCTGGTGTCAGTTTGAAGCAGAAACTCCCAGTTACGGAAAGTTGAAAGACCCTTGTGTTAGTGTTTGTTACATTTCCTCTTTATGCTCTACTCTGCTCTGATAATCTGGTGCAAACAACACAGGAGCTCCAAATAGTTTGGCTTCACTTCTGAGGAGCTGTTGTAGCTTCCATACTTTATACAGTCTGTCAGACTAACATCTTACCAAGAACGCAAGTAGCCTATATTGCAAATTATCAAACTATTCCATCATAAACTTGCTTACCCTGTGTTCCCCCCTCACACTGATACTCACTGTTTCTTCCATGCTTTCAGCAATCTCCATACTGGCTTTCTTAGTGTCTGCAAGGCTCTTTGGCTTTAGAGAATCCTGCTTCCTGAGTTTCGGTTCACTCTTGCTCTCCCTTACGGAGGCTGGCTTAGGAGTGGGGGTACTAAAAGACTTAGGGGGCTGAGGGGGCATGCGTGCCAGGGCCAGGGCACTGGGCTCTTCATCTATATCCTCCTCTGGGTCCGGCGGTGGAGGGGCCCTCGTGGGGGGCTTGACATAGTAACTGTGGTACTCGGTGTGCAGCTCGCCGTTGACTGGAACGGCAGGAGGCTGAGGAGCGAGAGCGGACGCTGCGGCAGGCTGCTGAATCTTTGCAGGTTTGGGTGGAGCCTCCAGGTGCATTTGAGAAGCTTTGGGGCCATCAGTTACAATCGGCCTCTCTTCTTTACTCAGCTTTCTACTGGACCGCTCGTCCTTGGAGGTTTTATGACTTGACTTCTCTTCTTTGCTTATCTTGCGGGAAGGTTTCTCCTCTTTGCTGGTTTTGCGGCTGGTGCTGTTGGCGAGCTGACCTTTCTTCTTGCTGGAGTGAGGCGAGGGGGGAGGGGTGGCTACAGGACTGGTCGCAGGGGAGTGAGGAGGGGTGGTACCTTTCCGGTAAAAGTGGGGAGAATCTTTCGGGGACTTTTCCTTCTTTTCGACAGGGACCTCTTTAATCTCCACGGGCTCCTTTGACTGTTGTTTGACATAGTCCGGTCCTGCAGAGGGGAGAGAGGTGACACACGTTAGCAATCTACATTATTTATTTAATTATATCTACTTTGATAACCTACAAACACACCCTTTAACATTTGTTTCCATTATACCATTTAACCATGCTTCATTCTCTCTTGATGCATGGTTTAGTTAGTGATGCTTTATAGCAAAGTGTCAGCAGCAGGACCTCACCTCAACCATGCCTCTTCACGCCCTCTTATAAATTCACATCTATCCAGCTCCTCCCCCTTCGTCCCCACATTTAGCACCCCTCCCTCAAACCCTCTTCTTTCCATTTCTTTCTTTCCTCCCATACACAGATCCTTAAAGGGGGGGTTCTCGGGCCCGGGAGCTACAGCAGATCTCCTAATAAGCTTCCCCAAACCAGCAACAGCGAGTTCAGCAAGTTCAGAATCACTATTCCATTATTAAATCAATAAATCATTGTCAAAGTGGATCCGGTTGATGGCGTGGTCCCTGCTTGTGAAAAAAACATGTACAATAGTTGAAAAAATTTCACAGTACCACTGTAATAGCTAATCATTTTTAACAAGATGAACAGATTCTGTATATTTTGAACAAAAAAGTCTAATTTCCCCTGAATGATGCAGGTTTTTCTTGGAGAGTGATACCACTTTCAAGTCTGTAGGCAAAACATTAAGCTATCATCAGCTAACTGGTTAGCACCAGGACTACAAACAGGGTGAAGTGGCTGAGCAGCAACTCTGAAAGCTCTTTTGTTTAATCAACCTTCTGTCTTTATAGGTTGGTTTTAGTTTTTATATACAACCAGCGAGATATCATGTGAGCTTCAGAAGTTGTGGAAGGCTGATTGGTTAACATTGAGCTCTTAATACAGACTCGAGAGCAGTATATGTCCTCTCTTCCTTCTTGGTTGACAGCTCAGAGATACATATTCACCATGTAGGCCTACAGAGTCGTCGCATTTATACCTACATTTAAATCCTTTGTACTCAGATCGAGAGAGAAAGACGATTAATACTACTTTGCTCTTGGTGATTGGCCCATGACTGAAGAAGCTACAACTCATGCTGTTTCTAATCTGGTGAAGTCAAGCACAATGTCTCTGACAGCATCGGCTGTAAGTGTCATTTGATGAGGACCAGAGCTAATAGCATTTGATGCAACTGAATGCTTCCATTCACATGATAGATACTAAATGAGATATCAAAAAAGAGCCTCAGCTTAATCACTCTATTACTCTATAAACCCGCCTGCACAAGGAATAACTGTGTTCACTTTAATGCAGTAGGAGCCTCATAGAAGGCACAAACTGGGGCTAACTAATGCCTAGCTTCACACATAGAAGGGAAACATACAGTCTGACAAAAACCAAATGCACAATTATCCGTGGTTCAAATGAAGTTCAACAATACCACAGGAGATCCGACCAAATCCTGAAACGACAGCATGCTATTCTGACATTTCTGATCCAGCAACTGTCCGAAAAGCCAGATTAACAGAACAGAGGACTCTTCATTTTCTCCTCATCCTGCCAAACTGTGGTGCTCCATTAGCTAGATATAGACCAGAGCTGGCCCTAAGCAGAGCTGAACTTTCAATTAAAATATTCATGAATCAACATTATATATTCAATAATCCTGCAAAGAGGGAGACAGGGAAATAGGCTGATTAATGCAGGGTCACAGACACCCTTTCACAAAGCAAGCCTCCTCTGCAGGCTCTTCTTTATCATCACTTATTCTCTTTCATCAGTATGTTGTTTTCCTGGAAAAGCTCTTGTCACATCAATTCCCAGCATCCAACCAACACGCTTGTACAGATAAAAAGAGTCGACCTTAAGGTGCAATTATGCCTTTCTTTGTGTTTGAGGAAGCTCTTACTGTAGCTACACTCAATCAGGAGTTTATGGACTGCACTTCTTGGTTATTTAACACAATTATAGAGATGCTGCTTCACAGAGAATACATGAGCACTTCTTCTCACATCATATACTTTTGAATGTCTATTGTGAACTTTATGTTCTCTATTGCGAGCTTGAATCTGAATGTAAATGCTTTTCTGCATGTGAGAAAAATGACACTTTATCTATTCCTTTGTTCGGCGTTGAATTAATATTTATTAGAGACATCGGGCTCTTTGTTTGCCTGTTTTTTCTTCACTCCGTCTAAATTAGGCAGTGTCAGTGTGACTAACACAGGGACAATGCTGCTTTGTGTGAAGTACATCAGACGGTGTGAGCTCTGAAGGATCCTTTGCAGCCCATATAGCTACTATGAGAGAAACAAACTGTACGGAGAATCTACTTAAAATGTTAAGGTTAAAGGAAGGGTAATAAAATGAATAACTGTGCTCAACCCTGAGCTGCTTTTTTCAATCCTTTTCAAACCCGGCTCCCCTAGATTCACTCAGTTGGGTTGGGACAACATATTGATACAGCAATCTACTTTATCCTGACCCCTGCATCTCAATTATTTTATTTTATTATTCCATTTTTTTTGTATTTAATTGTATGCTATCATATCATATATTAAGTATTGCATTGCATTGTTTCGTATCGTATCATGTCGTATCGTAACATATCATATCATGTCGTATCGTGTTTTATCAGGTCTTATTATATCATATTGTGTCATATCATGTCGTGTTATGTTGTATTGTATTGTGTCATTTAATTTCGTATTGTACCTTATGGTGTCATATCATATCATGTCGTATTGTGTCATATAGAATCGTGTTGTGTTGTATTGTGTCGTATCGTATCATGTTGAGTCGTATCATATGGTATCATATTGTACCATGTCATATCATTTCGAATTGTATCATATGGTATCATATTGTACCATGTCATATCATTTCGAATTGTATCATATCATGTTGTATCGTATCATGTCGTGTCATATCCTGTTGTATCATGTCGTATTGTGTTGTGTCGTATGAAGCATAATATTTCTATTATAAATGATTTAAAAGCCCAAATGGAATTAAAATGCTCCATATAAACACCTCAATTAACCCAATGGAATTTCATTGGTTACAGAGCGTTGGTATAAACCCTTTCATAAACTTATCAAAATAAATACTGTCCCATGTGAACAGTGTTTCTGATTGTCTTCCAGCTATGTTGTTGTTGTTGTTTCTGCACATGCCCAACGTCTTGACGCACATACAGAGTGATGTACGGTCCTTTTCCTCCTACAGAGGATGACTACTTCAAAGTCAAACTGGACAAAGGCAGAGTTTGTTTTTGGTAGAAACATTCAAAGAACTTAACACAATACAGCAGTTTGACAGCTGGAAGGTACGCAACACAGACTTAAGACCGGCATGCTTTGGGAGGAGACAGCCACATTAATGTTATGTCTCTTCCACAAAAGCTTTCGTGGGCTCTTCTTCTCCTCCTCCTTGCTTTCAGTAGCAGTAAGGCTTGGTAGATGTCAAGCTGGTGCTTGAATAAGAGTGGCAAATTAACAGCAACTACTCTGCTGAATAGACGGTGGATATCCATCATCAGGACAGGGAGCTGATCAAAGGAAAAAGTCTGTCTGTGCTTAGATCAGGAAAGGAGAGGGGGGAAAGGCAGAATAACATCTCTTTTGCTTGTGTCACACAGATGTTCTGATGAAATTTGTATTAAATCACATGCAATGTAAACTCTTAAACCAATATCTTCATTTATAATGAAGAAATATTGTCCATATAAACGTGATGACTGTAAGAAAGTGTGACTCTGATGTGTTGATGTTGAAGCATTGATTATTGACGGGGTTATTGGGTTGGAAAAGGGTTAATCTCAGAGATCAATCAAAGGGACGTATGAGATACATGCCACTTTTTGCACCAGTGCTCTACAAATCAATTGCAAAGAATTCAAACTGATTTAGGTTTCACCCCAGGAATAGTTGTGCCAGCCTAATATCCAGAAGAGGACAATTGCATCCCATCCCATGTCAGTGTAACCAGCCTTACCATCAGGCCTTTGGGCCCCGCTGCTCATAAGCCTAAAGTATTTTTTGTCTGCATGTCATTCTTAATTTGTTTCGTAACCTCCACAACTAATAAGACCCAGTACAAAGAGACAAGGGGACATTTGAACATCTGCAGGGCTTAATGTATCTGCTGAGCTTAATTTCACACCATAACTCAATAAGAGTTAGGCCTCCGTGGGCGGGCCGGAGCAGTTTCGCTCTGTTTGGGGACAGATTCCTGTCAGGGGTTCCAGGCATTTTCTGAATGGTTGGCAGCATTAAAATGACCCTCAGGGCTCACACTCACATAGAAGTGCTACACCGGCAGCTTTATAAAAAACAACATCTACTGTACTAGACTTCTGAAGCTTTGTACATCTAAAACATTGAAGTCTTTGCTTAAACGTTGTTGTTTTGGAGACTGAGAAGCATGTGTAAATGTCACCGTGATGACTGAGTGAAGATCTATGGGATGTACCCCCCCAAGGAATCCCGCCAGGTCAGCTGGAACATGTACTGGGACTCAATTACCCAAATGGCTGTGGTGTTTCTTTCATCTGAACATTGATCATCTGGGCTCAGTCTGCAGCCCCCCCAAATAGAGTCATTAAAGTAGGACATGGAATTAGTCATGACAAGACAAAAATACTCCACACAAACCCCAATAAGACACAAAAATATTTCTCCTCTAGCATTTAGTCCTTTCTCTTAAATATATTAGATTTGGTTCCTTTTAAGACAATCTCATCTGAATATTTCCTGTTCTTTTACTTCCATCCTCATCATTATCTCTCGGTGGATATAAGAATACAGGCTTTTGTTTAAGCTGCGGTTGCCAGTTCTGTTCATGTTAATCCACAGCACATTTTCTGCTCCAGTGATCTCTTAGCAAAACACAAACACTGACCAACACGCACATACACACGATCAGATACTTGCACAAAACATAACAGATCAGCTGTTTAAGTCCCAGCCTAACCCCTGTTGACCTTAATATGAGATGAACAGTGGTAGCTTCAGTAGGAGTGGACATGCCGGATGTGCATTTACAGGAGGGGGAAGAAGTACAGAATGTGCTCATGTCACATCTGTTGCACCGCCGCAGCATCATTATGAGTTCAATAGTAGATCACAGGAGGGCATAGCTTATCAACCCTAGAGTTGAAAGATCATTCTGCAGCTTAACCCAGGGTATATCAATTACATTTAGCTTTTCATGAAATCCTCACAATCAGAAACCGACTAAAGGCTGTTGTTGTGATAAAAGTTATGTCAGGTTTAAGTTGCTGACCTGCTTTTAAGTCTCTGACTTGAAATGTAAATACACTTTTGTGATATCAAAGTTGAGAAATTCATGTAGCACTCCCAGTAGTCTGAGCGAAAATAAGCCTTCATAACTAGCTTCAAACCTGACTTAAAACTGATTATTTACATGAGCCAAAGACCTGATTGATCGTGAATGGCTGCCAATGCAGCAAGCACATTTTTCTCTACATAAGTTTCTTTTTTATATAAACTTATATTCTATTGTGTTTTAGTTAGATCAAAACATTTAAAAAACACAGATTAAAAGTACTGTAAATACAAATAACCTTGGACATACTCACATGACTACATACATTTCTTGAAAAGAAGACGTAACAACATTTTCCTGGAACTTATATTGTACAGTTTGTCTTGTAATATCTTGAACCATGATTTGTTATTGAACCTACTATGTCAAGGTAGCTCATATTGAGCGTGATGAGTTATTTCGACAAAGAATGGGACAAATTCACTCGATGAGATTTGAGTTTTTGCTGCGTCATCATCTTTCAGTCGGCTGGCTGCCGTGCAGATGATGGACAGCTTCTATGTTTTCAGCTTATTTAGTTCTACTCAGAAACTGATGCTGTGTAAATGTTAAAAAGTTCACAGTCCACAGAAAATACTTAAGTAAAGTGAAAGTATGGCCTTTAAAAGCAACTCAAAAAGCTACTCAATAACAGCAATGTGAGGAAGTTTTATTTATTACTTTCCCCCCTTGATGATTGAGCTAATTGCTGTGTATTGTTAGCTAGTGCTCTATTTATTACACAGACAAACTCACTGGCGGGCTCAAATAAAAGCATCAATGGCCCACATGAAATTATAGACAGAGAACAGACAAATGAAGTCATTATTTCACACCCATGGCCTTCAGTAATGCTAATTCTAATGCATGGTGTCATGTGACATTTGTTCTAATTCTGTACCTCATATCTGAGCTCACCCAGAATTCAGGAAATTCTCAGAGAATATCAATATTTCAAAACTGGATAGAAACTGATTTCTCATACTCATTACTGTGAAATACATACATATCAAAAATACAAAACATGCCTTGAAGGTGTCATTGAATGGCAATTTCATTTTCCTGGTTTGTATTCCTGTTGTAATATATAAGTATTAGTCACGTCTGTGGGTTGTGTTTCTCTTTCATCCTCCTACTCACACAGACAGATGGACAAGGAGAGCTGTCACTGTTTGGCCAGCTTACTTGTACTACAGCTCATGGATACTTACACATGTTCAGGCTTACATTTGTATTTTAAGGACACATGCATATAAAGTGTACTCTGCTGTTTTTGGCGGGGTGTAATCTCTGTGACGTCTGGTAGAAAGAGGCAGCATGAAGAGACAGACGTAGAGGGGCGGTTTGGCTTACATGAAAAGACGTGTGATTGATGGAGATGAAGGAAAATACTACGAGGAATCTTGAATCTAATCTTGATCTTTAACAAACATTTTACCGTTTAATAATTCAAAGATATTTGTACATTAAGCTTCACTTTCTGATCCCTTTAGTTTATGCTAATTAATGTTATTCCTTTCCTACAAACTGGACAGATAAAATGCATCTACAGTATGTTTGTTAAGGGTCAGATCAGTGGCTTCTTCGTAATTAACATTCTGTATCCTTGAAAGTTCATGAAGTTGCCTCATGACTTTAAACTTCAGCGGATCTACTGTCTTGTAACTTACTCCACAACACCTGCCGCCATGAATATAAAGCAGCACCTGCTCATGTCTGGTTTTAAGCCCTGACAGGCCCCGGCTTTTATGGTTCCACCTGGTGAAGTGTACCTTGAATGGGTCAAACAGGCCGGAGTGGGATCCCAATTCATCCCCCCACCCTTCACCTAACCCCTCCCCTGATGAACGGCTGAAGGAAGGGACAGCTGCTCAGCGTCAGCCCTTGAGAGGGGGCGAGCGTGGGGCCGGGTTCCTCTCAGTGCATAAGGATTTCAGCTATGTCTCCATTAGACCCCAGCAAGGACCAAATATAGCCCAATTAACGTCACAGCTCAGGCCCCGCCCAGCTAACCCTTGCTGCCCCCCACCACTCCAGGGTGCTGTATGTGAACCAATCGTAAAGGTCAGGGTCCTGTTCCCTCTGACCCCTCCTTCCCTTTTGAAGTTCACACTCCCAATCTGGGTGATAATCTGTTATGAGTCTGAAATGCCAATTACAATCAACAAGAGGTTTAGACCTCTAGTTGTTACCCTGAAGGACTGAGAAGACACTGAGGGATGAAGCTAGGTGAGAACATTTGTGGGTTTGTCTTTGGAATATCTGGTCTTTGGAGGAAACCTACGTTTACAGATTAAGAAGCTTTTTTCACTCTTACATTGGAATAAATCAGATTATGGGAAATAATAAAACCTCATTCTTAACCCGCTGGCTGTATTTCTGAAAAGTAGACCAAACATTGTTTCTTGGAGGTAAACAGCTTTGTCTGTCACTCTGCCAGGAAGCTGCAAACAGGGGACACTGTTTATCCTCAAACATGATGAAAGCTGTTAGACGAACCATAAACATGCAGGTTCAGTAAAAACAGGCCGTTCATGATTTCCCAATCTGCAACAACACCAAGTTTTTCATACACTGGAAGTAAAATGCACATATGGAAAACAGGGCTTGGCTCTGTGCAGGTGCCAGTCTGGCCCGTGGCTTGGCTCACCGAAGTTGCTCACGGCTCAGATGTCGCCCAGTGCTGCACATTATCATGACATCAGCACCTTTCTCATTCATAATCTGACTTATAAGGCAAGGACACTCGCCGCACAGACTTGTGAACCCCGGAGATCCCCCGGCCTGCCAAGCATGACCACTGTTTTCCACAACACAAACAAGCAGCGGGATGTCTCTGGCCTGGGCTGACCGTTTCTAAGGCTTAGTGATCGGGCATGCTTGAATGAGTCCCATTGTCAATCTATTTGTCACACACTATTTTATGGCAGCATTTGGCAAGGGTCCAAGGTCGGCTAGCTCATAGGACTAAATATATTGCACACAGGGTGGAGGAGGTGGGGCTGTTTGAAGAAGCCTTGCTCTAGAAAGGAGTTAAACATAAAAGTGAAAAGAGTTGTAGAGCTGCAGGTGAGGTGAACCAGTTCTTCAAAAGTCATGTTTTGTTGTAAAGTTGAAATTTATAAAATTTCTATGACCAAAATCGGGCTTACAAAAGCAGCAGTCACGTTCTGATGTGAATCTCCTTTGAAAACAACTTTTATTTCTTACACTTTGATGCCCTCTGTGTTCCCTCTTGTTCCACCTCTGCCCCCCCTTGTATCACAAGCTCTTTAACCAAAAAGGATTTGTGCCCCTCACTATTTATGTAGTATCATATGTCCAGCACTGCCTTGTAAAACTCAGCTTACCTCGTAAATGAACTAAACAGAGTCGAGTTGATACCCCCGGCTGTGTAAGCTGCAGTATAGTATGGCACTTTGCCTGTTAAACCTCCAGGCAGAGGAAAGACGAGATCAGCTTGGTATTAGGGGAGCTAGGTTTCCTTGAACACCACCCATGTACCTCTAAGACATTGCAGTGACTCTTCATGAGCACAAGTTTGATGCAATCTGAAAAAAACACCTCAAAAAGAACAGAAAAATGTGCATTCACACTTTTTTTTGGCAGGGTTTATGGCTGCAAATTTTAGCACTTTTTTTTCCGAGCAGCTACAAGAGGCCTTTGAAAGCACAGACAAGGCTTCCATCCAGATTACTGTACCCAGCTTCAAACTGGCTCTGCTTTGTCTTAGCACAGACACAGTCCTCCATTGTGGTGTTGAAAATCCTCCTCGGTACCTCTAGTCTTCGATTACAGCCCTGGAAAACCAAACCCTACGCTTTCTGCACCCAGAACAAGCTCATTAGTGAGTCAGCCTCAGCCTGTGTAAACATCTTCGAAAACGGTGCAAACATCATCATTCATCATTCTTCCCACTAACCCTGTTCCTAAACACGTGGATTCAATGGAAAAGACATTTGCTTGAGGACTGGGCAGAAGAAACAGGGATAGTAGAGGTAAGCTGGGCTTTTATGGTAGCCCGTTATAGTGAGGGTCCTTCTGTTTGAGATGAACTACTTCTGTGTTTATATGAAGGTTAGAAGGTAATGAATTGCACATGCTGAGTGACTTTACTGATGTAGAGTTTGAAGGTAGCTGTAGTTTATGTGAATACATGATTTTCTGATACATTTTTACCATTAGTCTCCATGTTTTTCCAGAAACATCTAAACTAGACGTTCATTTTATGTACTCACATTTTTCTACAGACTTGTGTTAGTTTAAAAAAGTGTGAATTATTAATCGTCTTTATTTGGCATCATTACACACTGCCATACCAACAGAAAGACAGATTCCAACCAAAATAGATTCAATAAAATACAGATCAAACAGTCCCTTTGCAAATCATACAATAGAGAGAAATAATTTTTTTCTTGTGGGAACAAGTTATTATCTCGTGCGCACAAGATAATTATAACCTTCCCAACTAGTTCAGATGTGTATTGTCAACATAAAGCCAAATGGGAGACACTAATTTAATCAAGTTGAACTTGATATTATTGCTGTTCTTGTAGAGATGGTGCTGTTATCAGCAGAAATCATCTGCTTCGCTTACTGAAAGACAACAGGCTCAGCTGGAGTCTTTTCCCTGTCAGAGACCCTGATTGGACGCTGCAGCGGCTCTGACTTCTCTGAAACTTCACATCGCCTGAGTTTAATAACGGCGAAAAGACAGACCTTAAAACAGTCCCTAAGATCAAAAAAATACATTGGTTTCTAAACAGTCGGTATGTGATGAGCTGAGATTAAAAAGTGTTTGATGTGAGTTTTAAACACAAAATACTGAACATGAAAAAAATAAATAGTCATAAAGCCTAGTATCATAGAAATATTCAAGCAACATAATTATCTTGTGCGCATGAGATAAAAAATATTTTTGGGGGACTTCAGAGGCTCCATAGTTTACAGCCTGATATTGGAAACTAACTTTTTATAACTCATCTGTTCTGATTTCATGAAGGCAGAGAGTAATGCATCAAAGCATTTTTAGGAGTGAAGCTCATTTGACTGACAAATGTGAGCACTCTAGGTGTTTGCCAGGTGTCTAGGCTTCAGCCTGAACTCCATCTCTTAACCTATTTCTAGATTTCATAACACCTCTTCAGAAATCAGAATTAGATAGGGGACATCACAGAGGCTGCCTCCATGTTTTATACAGTTTCTCTTCATAAGACACGGCACAAATATAAGAAGAGAAAACAGACAGGAAAGGGAAATGAGACCTTTTATCAGATGAGTTCTGATGAAAGAGATGTCTATGATGGAAAAGGAGGAACTTGATAAATGGATGAAAGTTCAAGAACTATTATCTCTGAATATGTCTGAGAATATTCAGTGAAACAAGAGAAAACTTGTTCCTACTGACATTAGTGCAAAGAAGATGTTTCTCATCTTTATTATTGTTTTCTTTTATTTTCAGTTAGAATAATTAAAGTTTAATCGATTTGGGGTTCTGTTAGTGATTAGAAATGTTTTCTGAGGGCTGCTGAATTCAATTTTATTTGGCTATAATTCAGAGCATGTACTTTTCTGCAGCTGCCTCAGATAAGAAGTGGATGGTATGTAGTTTCTCTTCAAGTGTTTACTTTCTGTATTTCTTATTAAAACCCTCCTCAAGGCTCCTGCATGGACAGCAGCTTCATTCCTTCGCCAGTCACGTCTGAGATATCTGAAAAGCTCACTTAAAAACTCTGCTTCCATGCAGCCAAATATTTATGCAAATTGAGTCCCTTTGAAATATTAAAAATATGACATTTCTTTGAGTGCAGTGAACACATCTGACCTCCCTGACCCCTCAGTGCACCTGCAATCCAAACGCTCCAGCTGGAAAGTACCTAGAGACTCTGCTGGACTCTTACCTGCTAAAGCTGCTCAATTCCCGGACATTACCTCAGAGGACACGCTTTAAAATATCAGTTCTGTGTTGTTAATGGTTACCTGGTTGGTAGAAGTTTGGAGAAAGCTCTCTAGCAACTGCCCTGGCGATTTCAGAGTCATGCACAGCAGAGATGGAGGCTTGCTCTGCGGCCTCGCTTTTTGTCCTGGCATGGGCCGTTCTGGAGGAAAAACACAAAGACAAGAACAGAGTGAAACTCAAATTCATCATTCAAGACACAACACAACATGTTTCCTCTATTCCTTTTTTTTTGTTGCCACTCTGTTTGACCCTTCATCCCGGCCTCTTCCTCCTCATCTTTGAGCTGTACATCACCCATCCTGTCCCTCCCTTGGGGATGACATAACACCTCCCCTTGTGCTTCTATCTCAAATCCAAATCCTGATTTTCCAAATGGAGCAAAGCCACATCCAAGCAAGACCTTAATCCAGTCTGGAGCACTGTGCTGCTGCCGCTGCTGCTGCTGAACCACACGGGAGCTGTGCCCAGAGGGTGCACACACACACACACACACACACACACACACACACACACACACACACACACACACACACACACACACACACACACACACACACACACACACACACACACAAACAGAAACAGAAACACATACATGTGGACACATATGACCGAATTATATCATATTATATCATGTAGTAACAGCAGGTGGTGTGGTGAGGGCTTAGGTTTGAATCCCACGCCAGTCAGCAGAGAGGAATGAAGAAGCTAATTAAAATGTTCATAAATAAACAAATATGATTTTAATAAATGCATGAATCTGTCAACATATGTGGAAACCCCGTGAAGAATGTAAAAGCAGCAACATAGAAACCCGATAATCTACCTTTACTACAACATGCTGATGCTCCGAAACCAAAAGGGTGAAGAGTAATACGTTTTGGAATCAATGTGAGCGCAGCATTAGCACTGAGAGGTATTATGGGAGCGTAGCATGGCTGGACAAACAGAGGCCAGGGTGCTGACCTGCTTAACAAATCCCTTGAAAACTCTACCAAAAGATACGTCACATGTACACACGCCAGGGCACGAACGAAAACACACATTCAGAGAGCCACAGGAGAGCACACGCACTCTGTGACCACCAGACTTTGTCAAAAAGGACCACATGTAACACGCGGGCTGAAGCCGTTTTCTTCACTTCTTTGGACTCACAATGAGTGCAGCACTTACACAATTCACGACAATGCAACATGCAACGCAGGCACCCAGATGTGCTGTTGGAGTATCACTGTAAGTATTGACAGCTGTGCCTCGCGCCCTGCTTAACCCCACTCATCCATCTTCCTCTTCCTCTTCCATTCACCATCCCTTCTCTCTTTCAATCAATGCTGTCTGTTTTTTTCCATCCTTCTTTATTGACGCTACATCACCCCCCGCATCCTCCTCCTCCTCTCCCTTCCCTCCCCTCCGCTCTCTCACTCCCTCTGTCTTTCTGCTAGAGTGACCCCAACGGACAGATGTCTCTATTTCAGACCATACTTCTCTGTCCTTGGACTCTGGGCAGTCGTGTTTTTGACGGGGCTGGGACAGAGGGATATTAAAATGCATGAGGAGCCATATGCTGGCGAGAGAGACGGACCATTTCCGCTCTAGAAATAAGCTCTTGTATCACCCAAAT
Source organism: Notolabrus celidotus (assembly GCF_009762535.1). Taxonomy (NCBI): domain Eukaryota; kingdom Metazoa; phylum Chordata; class Actinopteri; order Labriformes; family Labridae; genus Notolabrus; species Notolabrus celidotus. Next base: position 8,057,161 of record NC_048288.1, on the reverse strand, counting down.
ACAGAGGACACTTTCAGGCTCTGATACCAGCAGAGCTGACCAGCTGCAGACAGAGAATTCTGATTCAAGACTTCTTTATGACGCACAATTAAAGCTTACGGCTGTGATAAACACAGGATACAGGAGTATAACTCATGTGTCTGAAAGCAGGTAGAGTTTTTTTTTAACTTCATGGTCTTCAATGTTAAAACAGACATGAAAGCATTCCTGTTACATCACACCACCAACATACATACTGCAGACATCCACTTGCCACACATACTGCCACAAGGACATACATGCTTCTATTTCTGAAATGTGTGAAATGTGCAGCTGAGTGAAAGGAGGCATGAATGCGTCACCAATGCATACAGCATGCCCGTGACATATCCTAAAGGATCTTAACAGTTCCTTTTAGGTGGACCGGGCCGAAAGTCATGGGCAGACACAGGAAGCGCTGCAGACTGCGCACAGACAGGATGTCTGGTGGCGGGAGGTGACAGGCGGAGAATGATGGGAGTGTGATAGAGAAGTGGGACGAGAGGAGAGCGAAATGAGAGGCGAGAAAACGTGGGCATGTGAGGCGGAGAGATGAAAGGGTTGGAAGGTTTTCTTCCTTTCATCAGTAAATTTAATTCTATACACACTTAACTCAAACTAGCAAGCTTCTCTCCTTCTGTCACCTCAGAGTCCTCATTTTGAGTGATCAGTCCAAAAGATCTCTTTTCTTTTTAGCTGCACGACCGTGGACAAAGAAATCGAGGAGCAACAGGAAAGCAGGCTGTGGACTTTAAAAGATAGAGCCTCAAAATGATGATTCAATTTCCATCAATCAGAAGATTCAACAGGCAGCTGAATTATCCTCCTTGTGTCCGAAACAAACTGATCCACTCATTAAACTACTTAAAACACCAAATGAAGCTGCTTCACGTTGAAATGGGTCTCTCCTATCCTCTTTGATCAGGTCTACAGAGATACAAGCTGAGCTGCTGCTACCATTTGTTAGCTGGTTAGCTTACAGCAGCTCTTCTTCCAATACATTAACAATAAGAATGATGTCGACCTGACTTAAGACTCAAACAATGGATGAAATTGTTGAAAAATATGGCTTCAATGCACACTTCAGTTGTGTGTCGTATCAGGTGGGAAATCCCTGCAATGGATTACATTACAATATGATACTATACTAAGCCAACAATAACGATGATATCATGACACAGTGATATTGTGATTATCTACGTATTACATATCAATCACATAATGATACATTATGATTAACTGAAAATCACAAAATGCCCGAAAGAGGCAAAGTGCAGGACAAATGTATGTATTCACTCCGGTTTAGTTTCACTGAGAGAAAAAAAGAAGAAACATGATTTTAGTCTGAAAATCAAATTTATAGAACTAACTCTGATGACCTCAGAGAGTTATAGTCATATTTAATTGCCTGTAAAAAGACTGAACTGTTGTGGTGGACAGATGAGCAAAACCAGAATGGTTGTTTAATTTTGATGTGTTTAACCTCGCTTAATTTTGATCAAAAGCCTGGAAAGAAGACAAGATAGTCTCTTTAAGTAGCGTGCATTTATATTTTCATCTTAATTTTATTCTGTTTAAATTTCCTTCTTCAGTTTCTTTAGAATGAATGAACCTACTGTGTGCTCTGACCCTGGGCTGCATGAACTCATGAACTCATGGTGTCTCTTAAACATATGCAGGCTGGGCTTATGATTATATGTACTATGACACAATAATTAAATAAAAACTTAAAACTAAAGATGACATGTCAAAATTGAGTAAGAAATACAAATTTCTTTAAAAAAAAAGGCACATGTTTAAGTGCATATCAGACATCACTTTTTGTATGTAAAATTTTTTTCTTTTATTCTTAAACTTAAGTTCACATGTATGACTGCACCTGTAACAGCTGCAGTCATGTTAACTACATTTCAATAACTACAGCCAGCTCTTTCTCCTCCGATTTCCACCCCTCCTCCTCCTACAGTGAAACTTCTGCCGGAGAAGCACAACGCTAGTTTGCAGCACAGATGCACGTAGCATTCATTTCCAACATGTTGTCAATAAAAGGGACAATAGAATAAAAGGGACTCTGTGGCTCATGAAGTCCACACACTGCTGGTGAGTGCAGCTCTCTGCAAACTTGTATGCATTCTCCATCTTTCCTCTAAACTCAGCATAAAGAGCAGGAACAGCTTTTTCTCTCTTTCATGTTTTCGGTTTTGAAAGAGTCCGGCGCAACTCTGACCAATTACCTTAAGTTCATGTAACCTCCTTTCATGTCATTAACACAATTATGAAGAGCCATGAAGAAGCGGCGTGGTGAACAAATTGGCAGGGAAATCTGTTTGGAGCTGCATATTTATCAATTAAGATATCCACATTCAGTGCAGCACACTGATAACTGTACCACACAAGTCAGATACAAGTCAAACATGAGACTTCTGCAGGCTTGTGTGAGAGTTTGGTGCTTAGCAAGGAGAAAAAGGACATATAGTTGAAGTTATAGCTTCAACTTTGCCTGGACAAACTGACTTATCGTTTCTTTAACATGTGGATGTTGCTAACAGAAACAGAAAGAAACATTATCACAAGTGATTGCATTTTTTGCATAGCTAAGGAAAGAAGTGAGTGATTTGATCTGTGCATGTAAGTGACCCCTTTCACATTGCACATGATCTATTCTTCATGTAAAAACAGCTTGAAGCAACTTTAAATGTGTTTACCCATTCAATGAGAGGTGTGCTATCTCCATTGGACAAGCCCCAGCATGAAATAGGAAACAGAAAATGTATTTCATGTTGAATTTCTGAATTCATTGACCTGTCAAATCCAAATTCAAAAGTCTGGGCAAACAACAGAGAGCAAGATCATGACTGACCTTTGAAAAAGTTCTATAACTGTCCAGACAGTCTGCAGCTTCCCTACTCTAGGCTGATCTGACTCTGCATATAAAGCAACACCTGTTCATGTCTAGTTTGTGGTCCTGCAAGCCCTCCTCTGTGGTTCAGTGCTGGGGATACGTTCAAGCAAATGGAGGTATTTGAATCTCTAAATGCACCGGCTGGCAGAAATGCAGAAATCTCAAACAAACACGCAGCAGTTTGTAGAAATTTGGACAAAGTGTAGAAAAGAGCGATGGCTTTGAAGCTCTTGGGCTGAGGCTTTGAGAGATTACATTGATTACTGGTGAGATCAATGCTTTTTTCATCACTTGTGACAAATGAATTGTGTGAAAAGTGTCGAGTCAGTTTGGCAGGCTGTGCAGCGGGTGCTTTTTTCCCTCTACAGAATGTGTGTGCGTGTGTTTTTGAGGTATAGGATGAGTTTGTGAGAAAGACAAAAGGGAAAAATAAAAGAGTTCAAAAGAAATGTGTGGAAATGAAAAGTAGATAAAGAGAGAACTGGAGAGGGGGAGACAGTAAATAGGAGTCCAAAGACTTCTGGGTATTTAGAACTGCTGAGGCATGCATCTCAGCTCCTCTAATTTTACTGCAGGCTTAAATTTCAAACCCAAGCTCCCATGCTGCACCGTGCATCTTCCTTTAAGGTTTGCTCCCCCCCCCCCCTCCACCCCTCCGTATATACAGAATAATGTATGTGTATTATGTTCCTATTTGTGTATGAGTGCATGTTTTATTGTGTGACTGTGCACACATACCCCTGAGTAAGGCCTCGGTCCATTAAACCCCAAGCTATGGCCTATTTGAAGAATCTCCCTCACATATGCTGACACAGATCTGCACCCCCTTCGTCTCTTGGTCCCTTCCACCCTCTTTGCATCTTCCAATCAACCCCCCTCTCCCTTTTTTTTCCCTCCTCTGTCCAGGCTTGGTAACTGGACTGCTGACTAGTACGGTATATAATAAGATAGAAGACAAGGTTCGACCTTGTCCTTGTAAACATCAGCAGTCAACAATATTCTGCTAAACTCCATCTTACCCACACATACTACCACTACAGAGCGAGTGTCATACTTCAAGATTATGGAGTGGAGACACTAGGATCACTAAAAACCTAAAGGAAAACTATTGTTAGTGAAACGACACATGCAATAATTTGTAAGCTAAGAATATTTAGTTAATGGTGCTAGCTAACGCTGCTGTTAGCTGTTGTTTTGTCAAGCTAAATGGTTAGCATAGCCACTTAGCAAGTTGACACAGTAATGGTGTGTTTAATTTGATCTGTGAAGTCGGAAGTTCCGAGATGCCAGTTTGATACACCATCCAGAAGGCCCCCCGACATCGGGACCCCAACTTGGAAACTCTGAGAAACTTCAGTAACCCTGAGCTTGAAATCCAAGATGGCTACCCTGCATCAACAGTAAAAAAGCTTTACTTTTAAAAGTGTTTAGAAGAAACTTTTTCTTGTTTTTATTGTAAAATCAATAACAGAAATAGTGTTGTGCAAGTTTTATCCATAGATATGTTTTTATGTTGCTGTAGCATGCTAACTCTCAGTTTGTGTGCTGTTATCACCCTGTATTAGCTAACAGTGCTAACAACAACAGGAGCTAATGGCTCAACAACTTTCCAACTTTGATTCCGGAACGCGGTCATCTTAAATGTGAGATGGACCAATTAATCAGTCGGCCGACACTGAAAGCAGCCTCATCTGTGTGGCTGCTGTCCAGCAGTGTTTGCACTTCCCCTTATGTATATATTGCTATTCTGCATTTTACATTCTTCTCTTTAAGTTCCTATGTCACCATCATCTTTTCTACATGATGATATTTTTCCCATATGCATATCAGCATATCAAATCCAAAACTTTTACTGACCTGTGTTTAATATAAATTATGTTATGATGTCTATAATGCAGTTTAATATTGCTTCTTACATAAATATCAGTCCTGTTCTGAAATAAAAAGCAAACCCCATCTATTGTTCTGTTTTATGTATGAATTCAAAATCCATCTCAAACATGCAGCTGGCTAAGATAACCATGTGCATTAGATTGTAATGTGCATGGAATAATGAGTGCGTTTGTGATAGTGTTGTTTTTATTATCATTTGCAAACAAACAAACAAACAAAAACAACACGATGTAGGCCAACCTGCTCTCTGAATATCAGCATCAGCATTAGCCATTTGAAAAAAAGATATTGGTCGACCACTAAATGGAACGCACCCCAACGCTGTATGTTAGCGACTGTTAAACTACATGGTACACAATGAGAGGCCTTAACTCTTTGCTAGCGCTGCCGTTCGCTTGAAATATATACGGTCCTTCTAATCTCAATGTTTGACAAGCTACACTGCCAGCATTAGCTTCCATACTTTGCAAGCTTAAACAGTAATACTGCTGTAGCCTTGGGTACAGTTAGTTACAGCTGGACAGTGTCACACGATACAAAATAAAAGGCCCAAATTTTTCTTTAATTTAGGCGCTGTCTGCTAAGAACTGACATGAGTCCTATAATGTAACTTTTTGGTAGGCGAAATTTGTAGCACAGCCTTCCTACTTAGCAAGCTAACACAGTAACACCCGTGACCTTGGGTCATGTTCTCTACAGCCTGACAGTGTTCTGTGATACTAAAGGGAAGGCCTTAGTTCCCTGCTAATGGTACTGTAGCTAGTTGCTACCTACTAACAAGCTAACACAGTAAATCTGCAGTAGCCAGGGTAATTTCAAAAGGAATTCATGCCTTTCATATTGCACGAGTGACATTATCAAACAAATACGTTAGCTTGGAAATTTTTGATGCTAATGTTAGTTGATGTAGCTAACTGGAGCTAATAATCTATTAAGTTCGTTTTTTAGACCACCCCCCATGAACAGAAATCACAAAATAGTAATGATTTGTAGGATTTAATCTAATACAGCTCACAATGCTAAACTTAGCAGGCGCTCATTTGATAAACCATTTGAGTTCCAACCCTCAGATGTTCGCTGGAAAAGGCTGCCATAGTGAACGCTCCATCCTTTTCTGAGTGCACTAATCTGTTATGAAAGGAAATAATACATCAACAAAACTGACTGCCCTGTATCTTGCCCAAACAGTCCCCAGGTCTAAAAGAGCAACCCACAACATCACAGAAAGTCTGCACAAATTAGCACTTAGCTTGCCCTGCACACATCTCTTATATCCGTGCGGGCAATGCTATTGAATTCCCGACTGGTGTTAATTCAGGATTACTCAAGCATGACTAACACCATTAGTGGTTAGCTAAAACCGACACTGAAATTATTCAGGAATTATTCTTGGGCTGAGGTCTGGGCTCACATTACCAGGGGCAGGAGTGGGGAGGGGACAATGGCTGCAGCAAATGAGGCTTTAAATGGGAGATGGAGTGGCTGTTATTATGAGATAAGCCAACTTTATCCTGAAGAGAGAGCAATGGTGCTGTATAATGAGGATATTTTGCTTTGGCCATGTACTGTACTTGAAGCATTTTAAATCTAAGGACATCCTTGTTTGGCAGGCTAGGGCTCTGGGCTGATCTGCCTTCTCTCTCTTTCTATCCTTTCCTCTTTTCAGTGGAAGAGAAGAAAAAACTTCCATCATCTAAGATCAGTTAGGCTTATTGAGTTTACCACAGTCTTGTGATTTTTCTGGTGATGTTTTATGCTTTCTAAATCAGGAGCCGGTTTGTTTTTCTTCAACATTTCACCTGAAATTGAGGGTTTGTTTGTCGCAACAGGGCATTCTACGCAATGTCAGGTACACAGAGAGAGTATGAATACGAATGTAAGGTAAGGGCTGTGGAATAACGTCTGTGAAAATACGAAAAACACAGAATGAAAGGGTGAAAGCATCTGGCAGGGTAGGGGGCACGGATACAATGATGGGGTGATGAATAGACCTGTCAGATTGTAGAAGAGGACAAAAGGAAAAGAAAAAGACATGATTACCATCTTTTAAAAATGCACATTACAATATTGTGTAACTTAAAAGAGCAGTATGAAGAAAAATACACCTATTGCTTTCTTGTTGGGAGCAAGATAATGATTTTGATTCCTCTCTTATGTCTGAACGCTAAATAAGAAGTAACAGTGGATCCTTTGTGTTCTTGCTGTCTTTAGCATGGGTTCAAATAATACATATAAGTTACCAAATAGGGCTGGGCCCTAAAACGATAACCATGACTATCATGATATTATTTTTCTCATTGTAAATATAAAAAATGTATGATAATTCAACAATATATTTAAACCTGTAACTACAACCCCGCCACTGGAAAGGGAGGGGGCGCTATTGAGTGTTAAACGTTAGTTCCCACCCAACATTAAACAGAAGAAGAAGTCGGCATGAAACAGCCAATCATGTCGCAGGGTGAGAGGTAGGCAGGTTTGGAGAAGAACGTAAAGACAGCTGAAATGAGCGACGGACACAGAAGAAAACAAAACCTCCCAGCTCAAAGCAGAGTGAAAACATGCTCGACAAGAAAGGACACTAAACTTCATTAGTTATTATATTTTGGCAATTTATTAGACTACTAAATCCCAGATACAAGCTAACAAACTGTCTGGTTTCTTCAGCTTTCACTCAGGAGAAAAAAAAACTGCCTTTAAAATGATATGAAAGAATAAATTTGATATTTATTGTAAAAATGATCGATATCGATTGATATGAAAAATGTTGTCGTGATAACATATTTTCCAATATTGCCAAGCTCTATTACCAATCATGTCTCAGAGTGGCCCTGTGAGTGTGCTGGGAGGCTAAACACTGGATCCCCTCACATCACCAGATAACAAGGGCTGAATTTTGGTGCCAAGGAACCCAACCAGATGTCTCCTTTGAGGTATCAGGTAGAAACTGCCCCAGTACTCTGTTAATCTCAGCCCAGCCTAAACTACAGGTCAGCTTCTAATCCAATCTCCTAGCTGTGATATAAAAACTAATCGTCTCTTGGTAAATAAAAAGTCTTAAATTAGTTTTGCATTTCTCCATTTTATAGTTTGGAGTGTTTGTTTTAAATGCACACACAGGATTTATAGATTCATCATCTATTTATGAATCTGAATGAGCAGGTAGGGACAGATTGAAGACCAGCACCCATACTGAGTTCATTTCTGGGAAGACGGATACGCAGAATTGGTATTTGATTAAACAGGAAAGAAATCCCCAAACTCCACTAACATTTTTGGCCATGGATTATAAACAGACCTAATCTCCTACTGGTGTTCTTTACTCAGGAGCTCTGCACTGAAGCGTCCCCTGAGACCTCACCTGGCCTCTGTCCAAAAACACACGGTTACAGGTATTTGCCTGAGTGTACGCCTGTGCATCTGAGTGTTCAAAGGTGTTAGAGAGTTCATGCATGAGCTTACTGTTTGTTATTATATCAATAAATTCTGCACATGTTTACATGCATGTGTGGTCCATGTTCAGCTCTGATATGCTCTCCTCTCCTCTCAGTGCTGACATGAGTCTGCTGAGAGAGTGACACAGAATCCTTCTCTGAGATGATCCCTCTGGTTTTGGTGAAGGGCAGTGGCAGGGATTCAGACCTCTGCTCTGTGCTCTTTGTGTCAACACTGCTGGTGAAACATGGCCACAGCTGATAAAGCTAATGACCTGGAGGGGGGAGGGGGGAGATGGTGGCTAAACCACACACTGCAGAAACACAGGGATGGAGTGTGTGCAAGCCTTTGAAGCATGTATGTGATTATTAGATTTACTGTACATGGGTGATCCTTCACACTTATGAGCAAACAGCTACTATGTGAAAGCTGATGCATCTGTCAATCAAGCCAATACTACCTGAAGTATGCCTTTTCAAAAGCCTTAACCATGACTTAACTAAAGTAAGAAAACAATAGAGGCTTAATGATTTTCACAGCAGCTTTCAAATAAAGCATCGAGTATTAAACACAAATACATCATGTCGGAAGTTGCTATACAGTTGTTAAGCCGTGACGTAACACCCTTTCAAAATAAGACTTCCAGGTCTAAGTCCTTACTTTTCAACACACCTCTGTGCTGTGTACCGTTTTGTTTTAACCGATCAGAAACCAAAAAAGATGTTCAGCTGTCGTTCTACTGTTTTCCATGTGATGAGAAAGAGAAGAGGGTTTGGTTGAAGGCGATTAGGTAAGTTACACTTCATAAACGGATGATAAATATACTATTACAAGTGGTTATTTTTGTTAGTGTAAGATGCTACCGTTGTACCGTTAAACTGCTTCTTACTGCTACATAGTTACTGTACAGTGCTGAGTTTATTAGCCTAACGACACTTCGGCAGCGAGCCATGGATGTGCCATGGCTGGCATATCTGTATCTCTGCCAACCTAACATCCCTAACGTTCGCGTTAACCCTAAAAAAACTAACAGGTATTTAATTATTTATTTATTTATATCTGTATATGTGTCTACTTTCATGAGGCATGTGCATTCTTATATCTAAATACACATGTCAGCCAGAACATGGCTTATCATCTTTAAATCACAACTTGCTAGCTTAACGCTTCTTACTGCTAACAAGTGACTCACCTCAACCTTGTTATATATTTTTTTCATGGATGCCTGGATACTGCCGTCATTATACTGCCTGGAAGAACAGCTACACTCACCACTCTGTTCAACTTAAACAAATTTAAGCCCTTCTTGACCCTATGTGATACTTCACTAAAGAAAGATGTGATGGTAAGGTTAACCGGTTCCGCTATTGTTGTTTATCCATTGTGACCCTGTGACCCAAGGAAGCACTTGGACCCAGGAGTCTTATTTTGAAAGGGTGTTACATCAGACTTGACTACCGTATGATTAATATATGATTACTGATCTTACAATAAATAAGTTCAGCTCTGTGTTTGTGTGCAACCTCATCAAATGTAAAGATTACCAGACTGGACAAAGCTCCAAATCTACCTCGACCAGGGAAGAGGAACCGGAAAGGAAAGGTAGTACTTTTATTTTTATCATTATTATATTGTTTCAGGTCTTCCATGAAACTTTTATCTACTAAATTTCAGGCTTGAATCAAACAAACTGGGTCATGAGTGGTCCAGATGACCGGTGTCAGATCCATGTTAAACACAGTTTCTTGTTACACAGCTTCAGCTGAATTTGCTTTAACACCACAACAATCTCTCGTCCTGTGTTACATAACAATGTGGGTTTCACTGAGGTACAAAATGAAGTACAGAGAGAGAGTTGGATAAAGGATTTAGTATTGGAATAAAAAGTTAAATTAGCACTGCTATGAAATTTTCCTAAGAGAACATCCTGAGATATTTAAAATTACATCGTATGGAGAAGAACATTTGGTATTTTTGTGTGACTTGAAGACAAGGAATTATCAAGTTGTTCTTTATCTGCCTGCTCATGGACATATTGACAAACTGACAGAAGAAATCAGAGAAAACAGTTATTTTAATAACTCAAGGTAAACCCAAATGTTTCTGCTATAATATGAGTCACTGTGACTAATAGTCTCAAACATTTTGATTAATGTGATTTAAAAGTGTTCTTTAGCTAGCACTTATATACCTAAAAGCCTAGTTTATACCTCTGTGTTGAATTGAATCTGTAGCCTGCATCAGGTCTGCATAACTCCAACGCAGACTACGGACTTAGCCGAACGTGACTGTCCTCCAAAATGTAACTACGCAACAAAAGAACGCAGACTGCAAGCCCTGTGATTAGTCTGCTAGGCGGCATCATACTTTCTGCATTAACAACACTTTAGGAATCGCCGTAAATTGGGCGGAAATTCCATCTCCTTCGACGTCTCCTCTCTATTCTCCTTTGAAATCATTGCGGTATGATTAATGGAAACATGTATCAGCTCTAAGTAAATATAACACGCTCGGAATCGCTGTGAACAAGCAACCAGAAAATTTAACAGGACAGGAAACAGGCAGCTTTACTATCATAGACTACACTTCCCTCTGGCAGCAGCATATTACAGAGTGAAGCGGACAAAACAACGCTATGTAGTGCTCATGACCGCATGTAACACTACGGCGTAGGGTTAACCAGGATGAAAGTTGTGTTATTTGATGAGACCTATTCATTTGATGTCATTTAAAAAAATATATCTCAACAAAAAAAACATTCTCCTTTACTTTAATAACAAATAGTTAAAGTTAAATATCTATATAGTATCAACCTTGTGTAATATTGCACATTCATTCATATTGGTCCTGTTTTAACTGTTTATGGATTAGTGGAAGGACAAATTATCCATACAGCAATATATCTTCACCCTAAATTATCCAATACAATTATCGTATCACTCGTACAAAATATCAATAACACAATTTTAAAAAAGCTCTGGATACAGATTTTGCCTCCAATTCGAGTCACAATGTCGTTATAATGACTCTTTTTTACTTTTAGGGGAATTATATATTCTTCAGTTAATTTTTTATTGTGATGTATCATTATCTAATCTATCTTATTTTTACATTCAATCTTTTTACATTCAATAATCCCTGTATGAGGATGTTAATATTATCAGGGGGAATGTATTGGATATTGTACTAGATTGTGTATTGTATCATATCGAGTCGTGTCCATAGACTGTATAATAAATGTACGTAGTATCTGTGACGTCACTCATCTGTTTCTGAAGCGCTGTTTTGAAGCCAATCGTCGGCTGGAGCCATATTGGAAATGCTGAACTCAACCTAACTTCTGTTGAGCTAGTGTGAGGTAAAGAGGCAGGCTTTGAGCCTCCTCGCCAACAGCTACAGTGTTCCCGCCTGTCAGTCAAGTCAGTCATGTCCTTATTTGGGCAAAACAAGTAATCTTAATATGTTCTGAACCGTCGCGTTACAAAAAATTCACCCCCAGTACAGTGTGTGCCGAGAGAGAAATTAGCTATTCAGACTGAAGCCGTTTTTTGAACCAGACTGTAAACACATTTATTTCTGCTGCAAAGATTGTTATTTTGAATGGGTGTGTATGGGGTTTCTGGTGTTTCAGCAGCCAGCCTCAAGCGGACGCTCAATAAACTGCAGTTTATAACACTTTCCTATGGGCTTCATATTTTGAGACCGGAGGTTGCCACTTGGTTGTGCTGTATCATGAGTTCCCCCCTCCAGGACAGGATCTCTATTTTCTCAGCAGCTCCCAGGATGCCTGTGTCTGTTTCTAAACGTTCTAAGCTTTTGTCACCCAAGAAGTCAGATCATTTAGGAAAACCAACTTGGGCATGCTCCAAGACAAACGTACTCAGCATAAACACACAGTCATACGCACTGAGCTCCACTGATGCAGATGACATGTTGTCACACGGCTATGCAAATGTCCTCTGTCTACTATGTGTATATATGCAAAGACACATGCAGGCAGAAGCTTGAAAAATGAGCCACCTTTATGCAAATGACTCGATTCTGTGTTAGAAGTTAAAAAAGGAGGACTCTTAGCAGGAAGGTCCTTAATGAGGTCTCCTGGGAATAAAAGATTTGGGCTGCACAGAGGACTCACTAAGGTGACTCCGCTGTCTTTGCTCCTTTGTAAATCTGGAACTAGAACGTGTTGCACAAGCCTTAAAGGATGAATAAACACAATGGTAAACCAACAACGCCTCTTCACTCCACTTCCTCATGAAGAAAATCAACAAATGGTTGACACGATGATGACTGCGATGAGGCAGTCACCATGGCAACCAGAAGAGACACTTGAGCAAGCTGTCCAACTCGGCATCCTGGCTGTATTAATGAATCTGCAAATGAACAAACCGGCATTACACACTACTGTACGGTTAAATCTTGCACGCAAAACAAGCATCAATGATACACGTCTGAGTGTACACAAGTGAGTGTTCAAAAGGTTTGCACACAGGTAGAGAAACACACACACACACACACACACACACTGACACACACACAGCCGCTCTGTGGTGGGTCTCTTAACTACGAGGCTCAACATCCGAGCTGAACCTGTGCGAGTAAAGGTCACATTGCCTGGCAACCACTTGAGCTTAAGGAATAGTTTTAATTATGGTCTGTGCTCTGTCCTCCAATCTCCTGCCACCATTCACCCGAGTGTCTGCACACACACGCACACACACACAAACACAATCAAATGCACACACAACCATCAATTTCCTCTCCAGTGCAAAGCCAAGGGAGCATTAGCGTTAGGTTACATCTGCCCACGGAGAAAAAATTGTGATGCAATATCCGTACAACGTAACAGAGAAGACACAAACACAACGCTTACAGTGACATTAAAAGTACAATATTCACACTGTAACATCTCAAGTGTCAGTAGGAAATCAAATATCCAAGTGTCAGAGATACGATTAAAGGCACACAGAGCTACAAGTTGTACAAACAAAATACTGACAACAGCTACAGCTCCATGCGTGCATGAGACAACAAGAGTGGTTGCATGCGTTAGAAAGGGTTTTCTGTGTGTGTGTGGAAAAGCAATACTCTGACAACAACGAGAGAAGTGATACTTCCATAATCCAATCCGTGAACATCTGGAGTCAAAGCTGCCTAGCAAGCCAATCAGAGAGGCTGAACAGATTTAGCGGGGCACATTAGTATACAGAGGTTAAAGTCGCACGGCTATGGTAGAAGGCACAAAAACAAAATAAAACAACCAAAGCAACAAGAAGAAAAAGCATACAGGTTTGAAGATTTGCTTCAGGCGACACAACTAGAAACAGACGCGCTGTTTTGAGTCTGTTTTTGAGCTTTCATTGTTCTCATTCTTTATTCATGCATTTTGAAAACACTGCACGTACCACATGATGTTTTTATGGTCTTGGTAAGGACAACACATATGAAATGTTCTGCGTTAATCTTGCGTGTCATAAATTCTAAGACATTAGAACAAACTGTATGCTGTTAGATTTAGTCATACATGGAAAGCCTTCACTGGGCCATTGTGTAGAGAGTTGAGTATGTACTGTATGTGTACATGCATTTAGCACGGCTTATGCTGCTTCAATCCAGATGTAGGAAGCGATCTGTGGAGCCAGCTGTTGTGAACATTTGAAGGAGTTTTATGAATAAATCAGGACAGGTTCCAACGAGCTAACGACTCGTATTGTTTAAGAGAGGGGTAGATTTCTGAGAATGAGATATAGTTCCCTTTCAGTGTTTGTTCATGCTGTGTTTCTTTCCCCTTAGCCCTGTTCTTGTAGCAGATTCTCCCTGTGTGTTTGGGTGTTAAAGTCGGATCCTTTAGCAAAACATTCAGCTGGCAGATTGTAGAGTTGCATCTGTGTTTCTTAGTTTTCAAAGCTGCAGATTTGTCCCTGTGTTTAACTGGGGTTTTCTTGACTTTTACACTTAACATCTGTCTATGATTCTGTGGTATTATGGCCAAATTCCCCCTGGATTCGTGTCCGGTTCGTCTCTTATCCGTCACAGCACCGGAGTTGATAGGTTTCTATTCTAGTCATTATGTTAACTTCCACTGGATCCGCTCCGTTGCGTTCTGGCTGCGACTTCTATTTTTGCCGGATGCCAAAGCACGACACATCAATCTCAACAGAGCAGATGGAGCGGGATAGGAAGTCAGGCACCAAAACAAAATGAAAACATCCGGTTCATTTTCAGGATAAAACACTCTGTGTTATCACCAGATTGTATTTCACCTAACTACAACAACAGACCTTCATGATGAGCGGAGCCAGGCCTGGAGTCAACAGGTCAGAGACTGGATACGGATCTGGTGGAAGTCCTGGGTTATACAGTAATTCATGTAGTTTAGGAAATGTAAATAATTCAGGGCTGGGGACTGAAGCACAAGAGGCTCTACTGAAAAAAAATAAAGGTGCAGCTAAAAAAAATGAACGTGAGCTAGTTCATTGTTTGGGTGAGCTGGCACAACACTGGTCATTACCCCATCTCTCTCCCCACATTTCCTGTCTCTCTGAAGCTGTCCTATCAAAATAAAGGCATTAAGCCCTAAATATAATCCCATAATGACTATACTATACACTGAATTACTCTTTCTGAATCGCCCCTTTATTTATAGTGAGTCCGTTTTTTGTGGAAAATATTTAAGAAACCAGGTTTATTCCCCATCAGTGATGCTGTCTTTGGCAGAGAGGGTCAGTGTATATTGTTTTTCCAACCAACTTGAAAAAAACACGATGCTTACGTACATGCATTACCATGGAAACCTCTCTCATGCTGGTCCTGTAAAATCTGGGCGCTACATTCAAAAAGGAAGTGATGTTGGAAACTGAATCTGATGACTGTTCTTTCAGACTATAATTTAGACTGGGAAGCTGTCATGTCATTAAATAAGATATTGTGATTCTGAGGGATGATTGATTGAAAGCTTGAGTACAGCATAAACATTAACCTCACCTTTAAAGTGACAGGCAGTTACAGCCTGGCTGCTTGACACGAACCATGAGCTCCTAGTCTTCAGAGTTACTGAACATACAGTGAGGAGATATCAAGCTGCTCGCATATCCCTATGATAATCTAATTATGATCCCTGTCGTGCTATATTCTAATCTACTGGAGCTGACAGATTCTGCAGGACCCACGTCAGCATGCAAACGCAGGAAATGATGCAAGCCATCTGACCAGTTCTTGTGCAGAGGGTTAACAAAGCTTGTTCATTGCTGTTTGGGTAGGATCAGGTTTGACATGCACAAACACACTAACACATTGACACGACTCCATGGGGATCAAGCTTACTAAAACGATGTCTTCTTGAATTCATCATTTCCTGCCATCTCAAATCACGCTGTATCTAATGCAATATTTATCTCATACACCTTGTACATACAGAGTTAATGCACTACAAAAGAGAAGCAGTGCATCACACTCTCTGTTACATAATGCAGGGAGGACGGTCTTGTAGGAAATTCTTTACAACCCAAGTGAAGGGTAGATTGTTGAAGAAATGGAGTAAAGCTTCTGAACAAGGAGTACTTGTTAATTATTAATGATTGCAGGTGTACCACTACATGAGCTAACCTCTTTATAGCAACGTTGGACTTCACATGACTCCCCCCTCCACCACCTCTTCTTCCCCGCCCGCCCGCCCGCCTGCCTGCTTGACTCATCGCAGCCTTTCTTGAGAAGCTGCAGAACTATGTACCATTCTCAGAGAGATTACAAACCACAACCACACAGTGTAAAGGCATGTCGGTGAAACTCAATCCTATCACCGCTGCTGTCGACACGGCACACCGCCACACTCACGTTTACACACAGGCATTTCTCACAGGCTATTCTGCTCCACTCTCCAGGGAATAAAGCTCTCATACAGAGTAAATATAAAGCAGCAAATCCATCCAATCCCAACCTTCAGTTAACATACAACACACTTTCTGTACCCTTATAAAACCTTCTCTGTCAGTGTGAAGTCCTGCTGCTGGATATGTAGGATGGTGATTTCTGCTTAACTGTTTCTTTCTCCTCTCGCCTTCCTCACGCCTCCCACCAGGGAGAAGAAATATTAAGGAGGAGTGAAGAGAAAAATAGCATCTTCCTCTGAAATTCTTTAAATTTCTTCTCCATCTTCGTTCAACATCATTCCTCCTAACAGAGATGAATTAAAGCACGATCCTAGGTATTAAATTGAGTTACATAAATATGTCTGCTCCTTTTTGTCTTGTGTCGTATGCTCTCCTGTGCAGAATCCTCTCTTATGCATTTATATTATATCTAAATTGTGTTATGAAGAGGAATGACAAGGCTGCAGCCATGCCAGCCATGACTGTAACGCTAAATAAAGGTGCAGTGGGCAGGGGTGAATCCAAAGGGTTGGCTAGGGGTGGCCTGGGTCCCCTTTGAAATGTGACTGGCCACCTCAGATGAGTCAAAAAAGGAAGCTAGTAACTCTCTTTGCATTTCAAAGTAGCACAGTCTTTGGCTAATACTTTAAATTGTGACTTCTGACATTCATCTTCTTTTTCAGTTCTTATAGATCTCAACTAAGAAGATTTATATGGTGCCCCTCTGCGAAACAAATACACACGAAAAGAGCATCCTTAGATACTTCAATGTGAATGTTAAATAAATGATGTGTGTGTGTCAGTGTGTAAGCATACTTCATGGCAGCCTTGCAAAAATCAGTGCCCCCATTGGTCAAAAAAATCCACATCCTGCTACTTGCAGTGGGGCTGTATGCTAGCATGTTATATTCCCATCTAAACAGTGAGTGGTGTTCATGGCTGGATTCTTCTCTCCAAGCGTAGTCATGCTCAGCATTAACAAAACAACAAATCGTACCACAGAAGATTGGAACATCATTATTTTTTAAGGCATTTGGCCACAAACCAAAGACTGGACAAAGTTTGACCATCAACTGTATGAATAATGGACGTAGTATCTGTGACGTCACCCATCTCTTTCTGAGCGCTGGTTTGAAGCCAATCATCAGTGGGAGCCATATTGGAAATGCTGAACTCAACCTAACTTCTTTCCAGCTAGTGAGATGTAAAGAGGCGGGCTTTGAGCCTCCTTGTCAACAGCTACAGTGTTCCCACCTGTCAATCAAGACAGCTGTGCCTCTATAATGGAAAACTTGTAATCTTAATATCTTCGAAATTAAATTCCCCCCCCCCCCCCCACAGTGTGTGCCGATCCAGAAACGAGTTATCCAGACTACACTCATCTTTTGTACCAGGCTGTAAACATGTTTATTTCCACTGTAAAGATTGTCTTTCTTTGAATTTGTGTTTATGTGGTTTCTAGTACTTCTTGAGCCAGCCTCAAGTGGACACTCGAGGAACTGCAGTTTTTAACACTTCTGCATTGGCTTCTGTTCTCACGGCCAGAGTTTTTTGCTCGAGTTTGACATGATCATGGAATGAGATAGAAAATTAAGGGGACCACAAAGTATGACACATGAGCTGCATTAATGCTTACACAAACTCCTAGCTGCTGCACAAACTACAAATGTGACCCTCTGTCAGAGCTGTACCATCATTTGAAACCAAAAGAGCCAACACTGCACAGGAACTCACAGAAGGTTTTAAAATATTTCAATCAGGGCCAAAGTGGCGGACGTAACACTCATGTGGAAATCCCAACAGCCTTGCTGCTCGAGAGGCCAAAATCTAAAAAAACAACATTACAATGTTTTTGATTGATGTTCATTACACATAATGATTCCAACCAAATGACCCACCACTTACAGCTCAACACTCATTAGCCTTTCATTATGATACTTACAGGGTTTCATCCACTGACATCTCTCAGGCTGCTAACTATGACTTTATACAAGGCAAATGTGGTGAAGTACAGAATAAGATTACATTACAGAGTGTAATTTGATAAAGCAACTCCAACCAAGTCATGATGCATGTGCCGTCGCAAGCAAGCTCCATTATTTATAGCTTATTTGTATGAACAAGATGGCACCGACTGCGATCATTAATTTCACTGTTAAAGATAAACTGTGGCTCATGTGGGTGGTTATTTTCCAGAGTGTAGATTAGATTTCGTGAGCGATAAATGTGTGACCTCACATGATCGTATTCCATGAATATGAGACATGTCAGGGGTAAACATATTGGAATGCTGTGGTTGCGTCACAGCAGAGAGGCTTGGCAGTCCTTCCCACAGTATTACAGTATATGCTCCGTGCCTCGTTGCTACTGTACATTCTGTCACTTCATAAAGGCACCAACTTGACATACTTTCACAAGGTGTGTGGCGCAACTTCATGTGAACTCCATAAGTGGCAGCACAAGCACCGGCATCAATGTGGACACAGAATAAATGAGCCCAAATGGAGCAGAGGAAGTCGTCTGAATCGAGGGCCGTCAGAAAAGGAATCTTACATGATGTTTGGCGAGTTGGGATTATTTGTTCACATGTTGAACACAGGCTGATCTGTAACTCGCTCCAAAAAGGGCAGGCGCTGAGTGGCTGAGGTCATCACACAGCAGGTGATAAACAAACACCCCTGGACACAAACGCATCACACACACACTCAAACCGCACACTTTCTCTGTTCTCCTGCCAAGTGAAAGCAACCTTATCTCACCTCTCATATCCAAACACACACTTTCTCCTTTTCTCTTCAAATCTCTTCTTCTCATTTTTAATGGACACACACACACATGCATGCACTCACATGCACATTCAGGAGAGATGATAGTGTGAGTGAGATGGGAGGCTGCTATATCAGTGGTGGGACGGGTATATATTCCTGGCTGGTGCTGATAAGCCAACTGATGCCTTGCCTTATTTAGTCAGTACTCACTGCTGACACACCAGCAGAGCAGCAAGACACCCCATGCACCCTCAGTGTGTGCATTTGTCTTGGTGTGTGTATGTGTTGTGAGGTGTTTCTGTGTGCAGAGAGGTGGGCTCTGATTGAAGTACTTGGATTTTTAGGAATGCGTGTGTTAAGAAATAGTAGATGGCTTTATGTTTTTATACAAACAGGCCTTATAAAGTTGCTCCTGATGTCAAGTACACACTCTGACAAAATATTCTCTACTCTTGTCGAATTTCTTTCTATAAATTATGTAATTTAAACCTCAGCACTTCAACTTTTTTACTATAATCACATATTGCAGCAATGTCTCATGGGTAAAAATACATTTTCATAGGGAAAAAATTCAATAATGTCAAGATATTCTCTACTGACCTGTACATTCTCATATTTACTCCTTTCTCTGAATTTCTAGTGTGATATACTGTATCTCTGATTCCTGAAACATATTCAATCTATTTAAATCCTGAATACCTCTGTCACTGCTCTGGCTTTTCCCTTCATTCTATTGTATTTTGTTTTATATACCTATTTGTTTACTTCTTTATTTATTGATATTTCAGGCTGTTTCATCATTTATATACAGTTTTATCTTATTTCTCTTCCTATTTTACTGGATTATCTATAAGTGTCCTTAATCTTATTTTCTTTTTCAATTTGATCTTTAAGTATTTTTTTTTTTTTTCCATTTTATTGTTGTTTTATTTTACTATCTTGAGTTTTACATCGTATTTTGACCTCATGTAGATATCATGGTAGTGTTTCAAACACTCCTGGATACTTAATTTTGCTTTTTACCCTTACGTATTGTATTGATTTTAATCTATGTTGTATTTATTTTTTTACAAGCCCTTTTATGATTATGTCTATTAAACTAGTACCAGTAGGGACGACCAAGAGTGGACTGGTGGCTGGAGAGGTGCTGGTTGCATTTGCCTGGGCACTGCAGAGGTGCCCTGAGCAAGGCACCAAACCCCACTACCTATGTGGCGCTGGTCCGATGCAGCCGTCCTCACTCGAGCACTCCTCCTAAGTGCATGTCTATAGCATGTTTGTATCTACTATAAGGGATGGGCAATGATTTCGAATATTCAAATATTCGTTCACCTTTTTAAAATTGGAAGAGTTACTTCAAATATTTCTAATTTTAAAAGTAAAATTTTTCATTGTTTTTACTGGTGCCTGCCTGGTGTAAACAGTATTCCACCAGAAGGTGGCTATAGACGTGTCTTAAAGCTGTTTGCTAACTGCATTAGCAAACAGAAGAAGAAGAATGCTAACTGCATTTTTATTCTAATATTCAAATAATCGTCGAATAGTCCATGATTATCGAATAGTATTTGGCTTGAAATGCCATCACTAATGTATATACTCAAACTATTGTGTGTGTGTAGCATGAACACAAAAAAGACAGGAGATGAAATGTAAATTCCCTGTGGGGATTAATAAAGCAAGTTACGTTTACCTTTATTATTTTGCATTTCTGTTGTTTTCTGTACTCTGTTCTTCTGTGAAGCACTTTGTGCGCACGCTTGTATGTATGAAAGGCGCTATAAAGTGAGTTGAGTTTCCTCAGTTCATCAACTCATGTTTTTATCAAGTATTTATTCGTTACTTTTTTTTCTTCTTTTGTTTATCTAAAGAGATTTTTTTTTATTGTTGCATGAAAAGTGCTACACAAATAAATTCTGGATGATTGATAATTACTGCTGTTTACTGTCTATAAAGTCATCTTTTTAAATATCATGATCATGATAATCATCTCATATTTCTCCTCCACTCACCAGACACTAAGCACAGAGAGGCTTACCATTTCATCAAAGGTGAAAACTTGCAGTGTTGATTGTCTTCCTAGTTTGTTCTCACACCTTTACAACCAGGTGAGGAACAGTTATAACAGTTACCTTACTCCTGATCCAGCTGGGATTAACCCTTAAAGCTCTTCCAATTTATACACCAAAGATCTTTAATATGTTGCACCAATAAATCTGTATATGAGACAAACAATCCACAACAGCTGTGAGGTAGAAATAATACGACGGCTCCAGTCCAAAAAACACTCCGACGTTAGTCAGTCATTAGTTTTGCTGATTGTTGTTAAAAGAAATAAGCATCATATAACTCTTCTTCTATGTGGAAGATCTGCATTAGCATTAATGTTGGTTAATCCTTTCTCAGGGCCTGCAGGGTAACAGTGCATTCAAATGGAAATACACACTTGGCCGGCATGCACGGACTGGCTTACGATGTGTTTGTTTTGCATTTAACCATGTTTAGCATAGTAAGGTGGAAAGACCACATCGTCAATTGAACTTCAGATGAGGAAGTCAGAATTCAAGAAAATCAGCAGTATGCAAAGAAAAAACTCAATATGTAGAAATGTAAATGGTATTTTGCAAGTTTTTAGAATTGAATATGTCGACAAATGCTAGAAATAGATAGCACAGTGAGCAAGCCAGCGGAAAGATTGAGTAAAAAGAAGGCCAGAACAGTCCACAGAGTATAACTGTCATAGCACTGAGCCACCAGCAACACCTAAACTGCTGCTCTGTAACAAAACACGCTTCATGGGAGAAGCATCATGACACGTTAAACGTTTCACAAGGCACAGACACTTATCTCAGTGCACAGGCCTCTGACACACCACCACAACACACACACGCCCAACTACACACTCACAGACACAGGAGCATACTGCGTTTGTGTGTGTGGAAGTCCATTTGACATAGATAAGGCTGACAAACTAACAGTGAATGGGGGTCAAGCTACAGAACTCTGGCCAGCTCTGTATCGATTGGCTGGTCACAGGCGTGAGGTCATCAGATCCACCCTGGGAGGCTGAGGGATAGCTCTTCAGTATGAGGGAGGGGCGGTCAGGTCACTCTATGCCCTTTTTTTTAATTCAGTTTTTTTTCATTTACCTCAGAAATGTCTTGCTCAGCAACATCACTGCACCCCCCCCTCCTTATCCAATCCACTCTCGTCCCTGACTCTCTCCCTTCAATCCATCTTTCTCTCTGTCTCTTCCACCATCACTGTCTCCCTCCCCTCTTTCCCTTTGCATCCGCTCCACATTCAAAGACTGAGCGTCATGTGACCAGAAATGGATCGATACGAGTGCATCTTTCCCCTTGCACTGTATAATGAGACTTACATAACCTGCTTACACACAACGCTCACAGTCTGCTATTCTGGCTGTTTACAACAAAAACGCAGTCTTAAAAGGAAAATGTTGTTTCAGAAGCACATGATGGAGCGGTGAATACCAGGCAGTAATTTGATCACTTACCTTGTTTGCTGCCATAAACACTTTGTATCAGCCTAGATGCTTTCAGTGTTGTTGCTTTAGTGCTATGCATCTGGTTATTATTGCTCTGTCTTTCAAACTGTGTCTACTTCTCTTCGTTTTACTCAGTGCACTTTCCTGTGAAACAAACAGTATGCAGGACTTTAAGTATTTAGCACGTTAAATCCACCTTATGTAATCTCTATCTTATATGCCTGAAATCTGCAGCATTAAGCCTTTCTCTTCCTCTCAGTGGTAGAGGATTTATTATATTTAAAAATACATTTTAGATATTATAGTAAAAGCTATTCATAGACTCTGCTATTACTGTATTACAGTAAATGGCTGGGTTCAGCACAGAGACTAAATATTATCCTTCATTGTCTCATTCAGTGTTATGTAATATTGAGAGAGTATGTTTTATTCAGCAGTCAAATAGATTAGATTTGTAGATTCACAGAAAACTGGATTAACAGAGTAGTCAGTTATTCCAAAAAAGTGATGAAGTGATACCCACGTTGAATCACCGAGGCACACAGTAATGATCTGTTATTGTTCTGTTGCTCCAAAAAACAGCCTTTAAATACCAGTTCGTGCTAGGATAGCCTGTGGTTGGTCGATGCCAAGCGGCAACCTCCGGCTGTGAGAATTGAAGCCAATGCGGAAGGTGAAAAAATGCAGTTCATCGAGTGTGCGCTTGAAATAAACATGTTTACAGCCTGGTTCAAAAAAAACGAGTGTAGTCGGAATAGCTCAGTCTTGGGGGTGATTTTTTTTCATAACTCAGCCATTTCATAGATACTAAAATTATGAGTTTGAAAGATGAGCAATGAAAGTTTGCACAGCCCCTGAGGATGCATCCCTTTCACTAACATCTCTTGAATTTGAAACTATTTTCGGTAAACTCTTAAATGGACTACCATGAGACTTGGTCATGAGAATTCAGTGTGCCTGGAGGATGAATCTAAAGAAATCAGTGACTCTCTGGTTTGCACTGGGGATCCACCAGCAGGTTAGAGTTTTCCCTTTTCATGAGAAACAGATAAGGGCGCGGACTTAGCCTGATGGTAAGACTCTTTCCCGCATGTCATTCCCTGCACTCTCTCCTAGTTTCCTACACTATCTACTATCCTCTCCTCTATAAATAAAAAAGGCTGTAAAAAAAAAAAGAAGACAAAAATAAACAGATAAAAGCATAGTGGTGGATTGTCATAACAAGTAAGATCTGGAGTATTTCCTTTATAATTAATTGTGACAACTTTAGTTTATATCCAACAGTTTGGATTGAACACGTTTCAACAACATCTAGTTCTCTCAAGTGTCATGGACTTTGGTTCAGTTGGTCTTGCTCCCAACATGGCAAACTGTCACATCTTTGGCGATCCCTTCAATTATATCGACAAGCATCACAGAGTTGGTTCAATGGGTGCCAGTTTAGCCAAGCAATTAAGGTGGTCGCCCCACGGTTACTGTCTCTCATCACTGTCCTCTCCAATACAAGGTACAATATCTGAAGATGAGGTTAGGTGTGAGTTGGCAAATATAGATGTATAAGTGAGTTGGATTAATACAGAGACTTTGGTTTATAATTTACTCAGTAAACATCAGCAGTCTAGCATCGTCACAGTGACTAAGCCTGCATGCTAGCATTTAGGCCATAACAAACACACCAGGAGCACGGCTGAGTCAAGAATCGCGCTTTATATAACATAAATTTTCTTTAAACTGTGCTCAGCAAGGTAAGAGATTAAATAGTGAGTAAGTCAACGATGTGTCATTGTGTTTCTTTGTATTTGACAGAATGAGTAATGACTTCATAACTACCTCTCTTGTGTGATAGTATGAGTATCAGCGTCTTTGTGTTGAAGGTTTGTGAGTGTAGGAAATACAATAAATGACTTTTGAGTTATAAACTGTGTTTTTCTGTTTCTTCCTCATGCATGAAATTCATTTGCACCTCATGAGAGACAGTGAGAGTAAAAAATCAAACCAGCTTGATTGCACAGGGACCTTTTCACAGCTTGTACACACCCTCACAGCCCTGAGTCTAATAATTCCCTGATGCAACGAAACCAGAGGATTGTCAAAGTGATGCTGCGTACACTGAACTGTGTCCCAGTAGGAGGGTGGCTTTAAATGAAAAGGTCACATCTCATCCACCTGTTAAAGAGCAGATGCCACATCAGAGCAATGCTTGGCAGGAGGGGCAGGTATCGTTATTGGGCACACGAGACGCACTTGGCAGGGCGCAGGTATGGCTATACTGCTCACGCACACAAACTCGTAGACACACACATCTCCCCCTCACACAAGATGCCTCACCCCTCTCCCTGAGAATGCAAGATATGGGCAGAGAATAGAAACAGAACCTTTTCCAGGGATGATCACACCGGCTACACAAAAGCCTTGAGTTGCTGGTGATGTATACAGGTCGGCGCTGTTGTCATGGGACTCTGCTTACACAAGACTGAGCCTTCAATCAGACCAGGAAATGTTGGTCAAAAAGGCCACTGCTCAGATTTTTCATTGGTGGAAACAAACTCCAGAGAATGTCCACCCTGTCTTTTTTCTGTTGACACAGCATACACCCTCGTGCATACAGACGCATGAGCAAACAACATAACACACTGTACCTGGAAGCTGCTATTTCCACTTTACTCCTGGCGATGGCTGCAGCCCTCTGAGCCCCCTCCACAGCCGGTCCACCTTCTCTTTGGTTTTGGGGTTCTTAAGAGGAATCAACTGCTTCCTTATTCCACGAACCAGCACGTTATTTTTGTACTTCCCTTCTTCTTTGGTGCCGTCTGGAAAACCGTGCACCCGTAACCATGGCGCTTGTTGTTAAGCCATTCTCCCTCATACTTCATCCCGTTGGATCTCTCTGAAACACCAAATCCATTGCGCTTGTCGTTCTTCCACTCGCCCATGTACGTCTCAGTCGTCGTGGCATCCACATGGTCCTCAGAGGTAGGTCCTCATCCGGCGCTCGCCATCACCGATGGATATGGTTAGAGTTGGCGTCACTGGAGCTGATGCGGCTCATGGCGGCGTCACTGCGTGCAGAGCTGCGTTTACTGGAGATTTGAGGTCGGAGAGTCAGACTTACGCAACTGGCCTAAGGCTGCCGAAGAGAGACCCCCTGCGGAACAGGCCCTTCTTCTTGCCGGTGACAACCTCACTGTCTGAGTGGAAGTTAAGGACGAAGCCGCCACGGCTGCCTGTCGGCGTGTCTGCAGGGGAGGAGAGGTCCTGGAGCACTGTGCCGTTTGCTCGCTCGGAGCGCAGGGAGGCCAGAGACGTACGCAGAGGGAGCGGATAACTGTGGCCATCCCATAGGGAACACTCTGACGCACGCCGTAGCCATGCCGCATCCCACCCATCCACTGGCCCTGATAGGTACCTGAGGGACAGACAGACACGGGTCAGGTCATCATTAAATCACATGTCCAGTGCACAGCAGGTCGTTAAAAACAGTGTTTCTCATATGTTTTAATTCATAGCCCACTTTTTCATCCAGTCTGTCATATGAGGTAATGTACTGACATCTACTACAGATGTGTGTAAGAAGGTCAGTGCATTAAAGACTGAAACTGTTACTAACACTCTTCATTTTCAGAAACATCATACGCATGACACCACAAAGGCTATCATATAGTCTTCTCATTACTGACTATAACCAGGTCTCACTCTTATGATAGATTAGTTCAGGATGGGTGTGACATCACAAGCACATTCACTATTGGTCTCCAAATGATTTGGAAAGAGCAATTGACATTGATTAGCTGCCTGTGTGTGTTTTGTTTCTTGTGTGTACAGACTGCTTGTCTCACCGGGCCTACTTCCAAAAGAGGGACTGTCTTTTATCTGAATCACCTGAAACTGAAAGCCTAGAAAATATCTGCAGTGTAGGAATTTTCAACAAACTTTTCAAGGAAGACAGAAACAGGGGAAATAATTTATTTCGCTCCTCTTGGTAAAGTCCTTGGCATCAGTATCAGAATAAAGCTGATGATTTGAGGATACGTATGTCTGAATAGCTTAACCTGGGGAACATTTACCTTCATTGCAACAGTGAGCTTATCCTTGTCTTTACTTTCTATTTTCTCTACGTTGCATCCTGTCGGACAGTTAATCTCCTACATCAGCACAAAGAGGAGCCTTGCTGTAAGGGTGCAGCACAGTATGTCGGCCCATGAAATGTTTTCCTCATTCCCCACAGATCAGGGACTGTGAGCATAACTAACTCAATCACAGAAATTTGATTAAGGTACTGATACTGAGGATCACTTGGGATGAATGTGAATCACTCAGCTAGGAGCCTATTTTCAGGCAGCCTCTAACTCCCCCACTGACAGTAGGCACATTCACCGTTTGTCTCTGACGGCAGGGAATTGCTGTGAGTCACATAATGAGAGGAATACTTCATTAATCCCATTTGGTGCTGCTGAGCCCAATGAGCATGTGCTGGCCTACTGTAGCTTCTTCATAGCATCATATTACAATCCCAATCCTAATAATAAGAAAGGCTTGTTAATCCTGTACTCCAATCTCATTGACCAAACACAATGAAATAAGCCATAATGGTCTGATTGTAGAACAGAAAATGATATACTAGCCCCCGGCAGGAATTTAGATGGATAAACAGTGTGAGATTAACAGGCTGGCTCTGTGCTGCGGTTCAAATCGGTGACCCTGCAGATCAAGTTATCAGGATGCTGCAGGGTCAGACGGCCAGATGTTCTGTAGATCCTCTAGGATCAGCTGATTTTCCCAGCCCGGCCCCTCTGGAACTGTCATATGTGAGGCATTTATCCTGCACCTAAGGCCTCTGTTAGGAGAGATGATGCTCACAAATCACCCAATGACTGGGATGTTTTATAACCACAGAGGTCTGTTTGTAATAGATCAACTGTACTGCTTGGAAGCGCTTGAGTTGTGGACCAATCAGGATGTTGCTCCCTGATCACAAAGGTCTTGAGACAATCTGTGAAAACACCACAGATTGGAGATCAAAGCTCCAAGAGAAGCTTGCTCCGACCTCTGAGGTTGCATAAAGTCCAGAGTATATCCTTTACATAACTCACCACGGCTCAGCGTCTCAATGATACATGTATTTGGTATTTAAAGCACTGCAGGCATCACTTTATTAAGTTTTTTAGAAGTTTTGCAGAAATTGGGAAGTGTATCCAATATGTACAAACAAATGAAGGATATAAAAAGTGTATTTTGATTGAAGATAATGGGATTTGTGCAAAATATCTCATCTTAACCAGGCAAGTTATTACAGTTTAGGTTCAAATTTGAGAGTGAGACGAAAGTGGGTGATGGTCAGGCTATAATTTCGAGAATTCTTGACACTTGCTCTGAGAGAAAAAGTTAGTTTTTTTAAATGAAATGATCGGGATTTATGCATGAAGACAGTCTAAAAGAAGTATGCTATTCAAATATGAAAAGTGAAAGAAATGTAGTGATGGTCAGGCTATAATTTCTAAAACAATATTCTCGACACTTGCACTCAGAAACAAGGTTTCTTTTTTGAAAATATTCAGTGTGAATGCAAAATATCCAATCAAACATTTGTAACAAAAGCACAAAGGTTGAAATTTGAAAGAGGCAGAGGAGTAGGTAATTGTCAGGTTACACTTTCTAGAAATGTCCCAACAAGTGTACACAAAATAAAGGTTTCTATCAATTGGAAATATTTTGATTTATGCAAAAATAACCAGTATTAAATGAGTGTATCAGCTCAGTAAAGGTTCAAATGTGAAGGGACAGAGGAGTAGGTGATAGTCAGCTATAATTGGCTCCACAGTCTGATTTGCATTTGATTCTCCAAGCTCCTTCCAGTAGGGACATGGTGCCACTGAGTTGGCAGCAGGAGTCTCTCTCCTCCCTCCCGTCATATGAGGAGCAACCGGTAGTTGCCAATGAGTTGGCTATTGGAATCAGAGAGAAGCCGATCTCTCTTAAACTGTGTGCAGCAAGTTAACATCACCGGGGTGATAAATCATACCTTTGGGGGGCTGGGGAAGTTAATGATGATGCTTGACCACAGTGCGCAGTGCGCAATCTCAGCTTCCAGTCAGATGATATCAGATGGAGATTCATGCACTGATGTATTTCCATCAGCCTCCCTCAGTTTGACTCTGAGCATCATCGCACACACAGGCTACATAACACACCACCGAGCAACGCCGTTAAAGCGACACACACAACAACAAGACTGAGTTCTCACCGCCATCTCCATAGGTTTCGATCCCGTATCCATCCTGCAGCCCGTTGCTCCAAGTCCCGTCGTATCTAGCAGGTGTGTTGTGGCTCTGCCGGACGCCGTACCGACCCTTAAAACCGTGACTCCACTCCCCGCGGTACATTCCACTTGCCTTTATTCTCCACTCCAAGCCCATGCCGCTTCCCCTGGGACCAGTAACCCCTGTAGGTATTCCCGCTGGGCCAGGTGTACACCCCTACTATCTCAAAGCCGTGCGACCAGGACCCGGCGTACTCGCCCTGGCCCTTGGGTCCGGTGCAGGATGCCGTGTCCGTGGGCTTGCCATCCTCCCACCCCCCGCCAGTAAGTGCCACCGTCGTCGAAGTCAAACCTTCCGCCGTCATTCAGATAAAGGCTGGAAATAAAGCAGATCGTGCGCTGCTGCAGACTCTGGCGTCTCCAGGACCGAGGTTGAGGGATCCAGGACCGGTGGTAAGGTGAAATGATGAGCCAACAAGAGATGACTAGAGGAGCATAAAAATAGGAGATGAGGAAACAGGATGGTACTTCCAGACACTGACATGCAATACAAAAGGCATGCGTAATGGTAAGTGTAAAGGTATGAATGGTGGGCGTCATTTACCGGAGGCGCAACGCCGGGTTCTCCGCTGTGTGTTGCTCGTCTCCTCCCCCTCTCACCCACTGATCACAGAGGGAGAGAGAGAAGCGCCGAGTCCCTGCTAAGAAAGACACTGGGCCAATCGCAACGTCACGCCCACAGGGACCTCCCACTCTCCTCTCTCTCTCTCTCTCTCTCTCTCTCTCTCTCTCCCACCTCCGCGGGGAGCCTGGAAACCTCAACTCCCCCAAAATAAGACACCTCTTCATCTTCGCCAACCGGATAAGTGATCTGAAAACGCGTCTCACTTACCTTACAGGTGTTTTCATAAAAAAAAATCACAATAACAACAGAGACGTGAGGCTTATTTGTTTACCATGGCTCAGTGAGTGATTTGATTACTTGATAGAATTCTTTTTTTTTTTAGATCTTACTGCCTGCAATTACATAAACATAAGCTTCTTAATTGCTATAATGTGTAGTATATATCATAAGATATTTTTAATTACAAACATGCTACAATTAGTGTCTGTATCACCACCTACATCAGTGAGACTGTGATATATCCTATAGTGACATGTGTAATAGCATCCAGAGGCCTGTTGGAGACCTCTTGAAATCAATTTACCATAAAAGTTGGTCTATTATTAAAAATATAAATGTATCTTTAAAGGAAATAAAGTGTTCAGGTATCGCTTGCAAGTGGATATGTCACTTTAAACATTATTTATAAAAATATTCATTTGAAAAATAAATTGATTCATTCAGTCTGTAAAGAATATTTCACCTTACACGACTTGAGAGGCTTTTGATTTTGTACCAGGGTTGATCAGAAACCAGCTCCTGTTGACCAAAGGCTTGCTCAACAGATAGATGGCAGCGACCTCTGTTGTCCGAGTGCTAAGCCAACATGGCTAAAGTGCTGTGATGTGATATGATATGATATGATATGGAGAAGTGATGGGTGCCTTTCAGTGTACATAACATTCATACATGTCTTAAATGGTGGTTTATTTATTCCCACTAAATATACTATGTTAATTAACAGCGTATTTCAACGAAAAAGAAACGTAAAAAGATATGTGCGCAAATTTGAATTTAAGAGCCCATGGCAACTACAACCGGAAACAGGTGAGTCATCAAGGAAAAGGGAGAAGAAGAAGATTTAAAAAAAGATAGATATAATAATGAAAAAAAAGAAAAAATAACAAGAATTGTGTAGTCTTTATTTAACATTTTATTTTGCTTGACATATATTTAATTCAATACGATATGTTTTTTTGGTGTTTTTTTATTGAACATTTTACAAAATTACAAACCCTCAATGAGGACGGTAAAAACAGATTATAATCAATTACAGTGCAAAGAACAAAAAGGGAATCATGTAAGGAAAACAAACAAAATATTGTAAAACAACAAATAAGGTGCACCAGGGCTACTGAGTGAGTCAGGCATCCCAAAAACAATATATAGCAGAGCAGAGGCAAAAAAAGAGGCAATCAAAGTTCAGTATAGTCCGTATATAGAAAAACCATTTGCGACAAAGGGACATTTCATTTCAAATTTATATTCATGGTTTGGCTGTTACAATATAAGTGTGAAACGATAAGAAAAGATATATACATATAATATACACATACACACATACAAATATTCACATACCTATATATACACACATGTATACATATATACACATTTCAAATTAAAATGATAAATTATGAGCAATGTATAAATATATCTTGCTTGCAATTTTTCTTGTAGTTTTTCAGGGTCGAAAAGAATAACTCAAAATCATTTATAAAACCAGGAAAGGAGTGCTTATAATTTCTCCACTTTGCACAACTGGATATGGTATTTACCCAGTAATAAAATTACATTATTAATATCTGAAACTGAAATAGCCAAATCAGCCATGTAATAAACAATATGATATAATTCAAAAGATGGAACATCAGTTAATTTTAGTGAAACTCAATTTATTATATCTGACCGAAAAGACTGAGAGACGGGACATAGAAAAAATAGATGATAATGACGGTTCCACTCCCGGCCGCTAGGGGGTGTATTCAGCTCACTGTCATGTGGAGTGCTGTCCTCACTTGTCCCCTAAAACACTAACAGATAAAATGGCGTCCGATGGCAGCCTAGCTGAAACCCAAGACGAGACAGCAGCCCTTGTAGAGACAAGTTTAGAACAAGATGTACCTCAGCAATGTGACACAGTTGCGAAACAGAGCGAGTCAAAGTTAACGCTGTACCACTGGACGCAGTCTTTCAACTCTCAGAAGGTGAGGCTTCACGTTTCAGCACCACGAGTCAGTGGACAGCTCCCCAGCACAGCTTTAATTTACTGTTACATGGACAGTAATCTGGGGTCATGTTACCCATTAACAGTATCTTCAATAATAAAACTCGATTACAACACATTATCATCATCCATCACATGAATGTTACTATTTGGTTTACTCTTCATTACGAAAGTTGAATAACCAAAGCATCCTTTGAAGGCTTTCAGTCATTCTGTGGTGATTGCTATCATATCTGGACAAGTCTGTTCCTCGTCAAAGAGATCCATATCATACATTCACACATAATTTGAAATAATATATCGTGTGATTATTTATGTGTGTCAGTTGTTCAAACGGTGCCCCTTAAATATTCTGTTATTCATTGGTGTATACGTGTATATCTAGTGTTTATCCTAACATACATACCATTATTTTTATAGTTGTTTGATGAAAATATACTGTTCATTGTGCTAATTATTATTTATTAATACAATCAAATGTGTATTTTTAAGTTAGTTAACATGTCTTAGAGTCCCCTTTGTATGTTGTTTTCAATAAAGGACAACAAGAAATTGAAGTACTTGTAGTTTCACAGGTACTTTAACATCTGAATTTCTTCTTGGGCCTGAACTGTTAATGACATCTGTAATGTGTCAAAGCTTTTAAATTTAGTTTCATTTAATGATGACACTAATCCACACTGCTCTGGGAAAAACCTATAACAGCTTCTAAATACTTTGGAAAGTGAATTGGAGATGCTAAAGAACTGGTTTGATTATAACAAGTTGTCTTTGAATTTAAACAAAACAAAGTTTATCATGAGGAATAAAAATGTGTTACTCCCTCTGTTTATTTAAAAAAATGCTAAAAAAATATTCAATAAATAGCGTAAGGAGGAGGTTTAAACACAGTTAATTAAAAAAGACTTCACACTCAGGTTTTTGTCTTGCTGCTTGTTGAGAAGACAATGTTTTGCTATTTTGTTTTAGTTTGATTCTGAATGAAATGTTGAAAGATTTTTTTGTTCTTATATAATCTTATTTACTAGCACATGATTACCTAGGCTGTGGGCATCTAGGTGTATGCACAAGAAGTATGTTTATGTCTACAGTATGTCCATTCCTGCTGAATCCCTCAGTGTTTTGTTTCGTTCTTCTCTTTGTGATTTGTATATGGCTTCTATGTTGTGGAGGGAAGGTTGATGCGGACAGAAATAAACTTAAACTTAAAGTACCTTTGACAATCATATATTTTGTTTCACAGGTGCGTCTGGCCATAGCAGAGAAAGGTTTGCGCTGTGTGGAGTACGATGTCAGCCTCCCTCTCAGTGAACACAATGAGCCCTGGTTCATGCGTCTGAATCCCACTGGGGAGGTTCCAGTCCTCGTCCACGATGACAACGTCATCTGTGACCGACGCAGATCATGGACTACCTGGAGCAGAATTTCAACGAGGGTAACTTTTCGACTGTTATGATAAACTCGATAAGCTCCACAGCGGGGCCAAGCTTAGCTGGAACTATTCTTTGGACATTGTGTTTCCATTTTATATTATTTCTTTGTGTTAAAAACTTTTAATTGAATTTATTTTCATTTGCGTTACCTTTTCTCTCTGTTGATTATTTTCCGTTGAAACCCTTTCCTTTCATTTTCTGTTCGTTCTTGGTTTCTCTCCACTGATCCATAATAACTGTGTTTCAAGGGTGTCATCCAGTTGCTTAGAAGAAGAGAGAATCTGGTAAGCGTGGAACTATTTGTGCTGATAAAAATGATGTGTTTGAATACCTCCTGTTGACACATCAAATGTTTTCTAAGCATATCCCTGAAGTATTCTCATCAAGAGGAGCTTCACCTCCTTTCTTTCTTCCTCCTCTCCTCTGCTCTTTTTCATGCTGAGAGAATCAAAATGTCACTTTTGATCACTTTCTTGTGTTGGCATGTTTGTCTCTGAAGGCACTCCCAAGCTCATCCCTGAAGAGGGGAGTATGTACTATCACAGAGTGCAGCACTACAGAGAGCTGCTGGACTCACTACAGATGGATGCCTACACCCATGGCTGCCTCCTCCACCCTGAGATCACAGTGGACTCCCACATACCTGCATATGCAGCAACATGCATACGAAGTAAGACACACTGGGAGAAGTTTTTTTACAGCTTTGTCTCTACAGTTTCTTCAAAGTACCCTCATACTGTATATGCTGAGACCACTTGAGGCCATAACAAATTTCGGTCATGCAGTTAAACAAAGAGTAAGGGGTATTTAAGGGAGATCCTTGATAAGTTAAACCATATCATAAAGACAGTCAAGGTTTCTTTTTGGGGTACATTCATACTGCTCTAACTGCTCAGCACTTTTAACTCTACTGCATGCTTCAAATTTATTTAAAGTGCAGTTTTCTTCTTTTGAGGATTGGATGTTGCACAAAAGGAGAGGTGCTGAATTAGATACAGTACACACACAAACTAATGTTATCAGTGTAATAGATTTTTCTAACCAAGTTTCCTAATAATGAAAATCAACGTACTGTTCATTCTCTGTTGCGTGATGATGTGTCTTTGTTCCACAGCACAGATCGGAAACACACAAACTGAGCTGAAGAAGCTGGCAGAGCAGAACCCAGAGCTTAAAGACGCTTATGTAGCCAAACAGAGGCGCTTGAAGGTCAGTTATTCCTGTTAGCAGAGTGCCAGTCCAGTAAAACTGTTGTTTTTAGTGATTTACTCTGGAGCTCATGGAGCAACACTACATTCTTGGTCAGACTTGGTTAAGGACTGGATCCTGTTTTACCATTAATGCTGCACTTTGGCTTTGTGTTGCAGCTCAGGTGGTAGATGTTATGTAATGTCTGGGCTGCTCAAGAGTCCCCTGATGCTGATCTGCTCTTTCAGACTCAGCTAACCAGCCAGCTAAAGCAACAGAGCCACATCAAATGTTAGCTAGTTTACTAGATACAGTAGCTTCGGCTAGCCAAAATAAATTGTGACACTCGTGTTTGTTTTTAGTGGTTTCTTTTTGCTAACATGACAATAATTGAATGGGGAAATAAGCAACCTGAAGAAAATAAGACAATATCTCTACCTTTATGTGTGTTACACAGTTCTGTAGCCAGCTTTTAACACTTAAACATTTATTTTTTTTACCAGAGTTTACACTTATAGTGTCTAATAAATAACATGTACACTTATCATTGATATATGAAAATGTTTCTGCAGTCTAAGCTGTTTGATCATGACAACATGAAGTATCTGAAGAAGCTTCTGGATGAACTAGAGAGTGTGATGGACCAGGTGGAGACCGAGTTACAGAGGAGGGTGGAGGAAACACCAGGTACACGTTTCCGTTTTATCTGTAAACTTTTAAGGCAGTAGAGTTTCCTGTGTGTTGTCATCTACTTGTCTTACACTCTGTCTCCACCTCTGTCCTCCTCCTCCTCTTGTAGAAGAAGGCACTCAGTCCTGGCTGTGCGGTGAGTTCTTCAGCATGGCCGACGTCTCTCTGGCCGTCACTCTGCACCGCCTCAAGTTCCTCGGCCTCTCTCGCCGCTACTGGGGCAACGGTAACCGCGTGAACCTCGAGACTTACTATGAGCGTGTGGTGGAGCGACCGGCCTTCAGGAGAGTGCTCGGCCACGTCAACAACATCCTGATCTCTGCTGTGCTCCCTGTGGCGTTTCGCGTGGCCAGGAAGAACGCACCAGTGATCGTGGGCACCACCATGTTGATAGGCATCCTCGGAGGAGCTACCTACCTCGCTTTCCTGTACATGAAGAAGAGGCTGACTGTCTCCTGGTGATGTTTGGGGACTGGATGGAGACAGGGATGAAGAAAAACACAGAGTTATATGATAAATGTTGACTATGTAATGGTTCAAATTTTGAAAAGTGTAAAACATAGAGGATTTAATCCTGCTGCAGGCACCTTTAATAAGTTATCATACAAACCTTTAAGTCTTGTTTTATTTTGCTGTGCACAAAATGCGCTTTTCGTCCTCCTGAATGTGACTGCTGCATTAGGATCACTTTATTGAGCATTTGAACATGCTTTTACTATTTATTTAAATCCACTTAAACCAAATCTTCTTTATTTTTGTCGCTCTTAAAGTTCAGAGTCAGAGTCCAGAGAGCACTGTTTTCAAAAGGTAGCATGAATGGCTAAAATAAATGGGCATTTATTTTTTACAACCATGTGATAGCATGTGAACTTATCATGTATTAGTGGAAATAAATGGTTGGATGGCTTGGATGAATAAATCTCTTTCAAATGTGGACTCTTTTTGAAGCTGTCAGTGCGAACCTAAGGCACCAAAAAGTCTGTTCAGATATCTTCATGGGTTATTAATCTCTATTAAACAGGCCTTATATGTTTCATTTCCCAATATGTGCTTTTATGTAACTTATTATTTCACGTCATCCATATTTATATTTATTAAAAATAGAAAAGGGCACCAGAAGCCTGCGACCTGCTTTCTGTGATGAAGTTTGCCAGCATTTAAAAAGCTGTTACCGTACTGTACACCTGACTTTGTTAATGGAGCTCCTGTTATCACACATGCACTCCTGGTTTACTGTACGACAGATGGATGTTTATTTGAAATGACAAAAGATGAATGAATGCTTCACAGTCTCCAACATTTATAACATCTGTTTGAAATAAAACTGCTCCCAAACAATCTGCAGTGTTTCCTGTCACTTCAGTATAACTCAAAACGGCATTAAGAACTAAATCAGCATAATTTATGAGGCTATATTTTATCATAGTGTTCAGGATATTACATTTAGTAATCACATTTCCCACAGTCTGGATGTGAGTCAACATCCACAGTGATTTGTTTGCCCGGTCTAAACCTGAAGGCCAACACTGACATTTAACACAGCTTTAGTTTAGACCCCTCCCTCACGTGAGCTCAGCCGCCCATAAAACACAGACCTGCTGGATCTGTCAACAAAGTCTGGCCTTTGTTTTTCAGCGTCCAGAGGGCTGAGTTAAAGAAAATGCCTCACATGTGTTAAAGCCACATGTGAGGCAAGCTGTCAAAGGCCCGTAAGCTCTCATACTGGTGTGTCAGCTCTGGAAAATCATACCCCGGCAAATGTCAACTAAAATGACATCATTTATGTTTCAAGGTTCTATCACACAAGTGACATTTTAAGGGATAGCTGTCAAAGTCATAAATAAAGTGCAACTATACAAATGTGACTCTTTTTCACACACTAAGTGAGAGCTTACAGGAATCATTCACTTATGACTGCTACAAGGATCTATGGTCATTTCTGCATCAGAAACACTATTCAATAACTCTGTGTAACACAACAGACTGATATATGGTTATCATAAAAAAGTGTTGTGTTGCAGGATTCCTGCTGATCCCTAAAATGTTTGAAATTAGAATTTCAAAGTTTAGGTCAGAGTGCCTGACAAAAGCATATTATTCCCTGTGAGAGGTCTTAACTTAGAGAGGCCACTTTGACTGAGAAATGTTTGAAAAATGCATCAAATCTACTCCGTCTAGCTGGCAGTATAAGGTTGCTTCAATCTATCAATCTTTATTTATAAAGCGCCAAATCACAACAAACGTTATCTCAAGATGATTTCCAAACAAAGCCAGTCTAGACTGTACTCTATGCTCTATTATTAACAAAGACCCGACATCAAGACAGGATAAGATCCAGTTCCATCTTACAGACAGGACTCAGTCTGATCTCATCTTAATCCACCATGAGCAGAGCACTTTGCAGCATTTAGCAAGTTACAGTGGCAAGGACAAACTTCCTTTAACAGGCAGAAACCTCGAGCAGGACCAGACTCATGTTAGACACACATCTGCCTCGACCTTGATCTGTTTGTTCTCATATTGACTGCATTTTTGACAGCAAACCACACACACATTCACCATCAATGAACAGAGGAGAGAAGGAGAAGAGGATGAGGAAATTAAAGTTAAAGGAAATTTGGCTTCAAAATGAAAAATAAGAACTGTCCACTTATCCGGGGTCGGGTCATGGGGGTAGCAGTCCAAGCAAATTGACCCAGACATCCCTCTCCCCGGCGACACTTTCCAGCTCCTTCTGGGGAATCCCGAGGCGTTCCCAGACCAGGCGGGAGATATAATCCCTCCACTGCGTTCTGGGTCGACCCCGGGGCCTTCTCCCAGTTGGACGTGCCCGGAACACCTCTAAAGGGAGGCATCCGGGAGGCATCCTTATCAGATGCCCGAACCACCTCAGCTGACTCCTTTCGACGCGGAGGAGCAGCGGCTCTACTCCGAGCTCCCTCCGGATGTCCGAGCTCCTGACCCTATCTCTAAGGCCAAGCCCAGATACCCTTCGCAGAAAACTAATTTCAGCCGCTTGTATCCGCGATCTTATCCTTTCGGTCATGACCCACAGCTCATGACCATAGGTGAGGGTTGGAACGTAGACCGACTGGTAAATCGAAAGCTTTACCTTCCGGCTCAGCTCCCTCTTCACCACAATGGTCCGATACAACGTCCGGATATCAGAACAACTATAAAAGATCAATAGCAACATAAGCTAAGCTGTGCCATTACTCAATACAACACAACTACTACACGTACTATAAACAGTGGACTGTTTAACAAGTAATAACAGTAAAAACAGTAACAGTAATAACAAACAACAAAAAATTATTTTGTTTATTAAAATGTTCAATTTGCAACAACATTAAAAGTAGTTCGGCAATTTTGCAAGAGCTGAGAGTTTCCATCCAAACATTTTCCTATTCTTTTTTGTGTACGTCTACACATTTTAGCAGAGCGTCTTTCTGGAGTGTGTCTTCATTTCTATGCTTCAAATCATCACACAACCAATACAATAAGAGTCTGTTTGAAGCTCCTCTGGTCCACATGTGGTTCTGAAGAACAAGTTTGATTAATCTGGGTGAAAATGGTAAATTAATTTGTTCTTCTATCGCACTTTTACACTCCCCATCACATTCACTCATTAACACTGCATCTACACACTGAAGGCAGAGGCTGCTGCTGTAAGGAGCCATCAGTGTTAACTCATCCCATTCATACACATTCACACAATGCTGACTGTGTGACAAGGAGATCAGTGTCTTTCCCAAGGATAGTTCTGCATGTGACTGCAGGAGCTGGAATCAAACCACAAACACTCAAACAAAGAGATGACCCACTCTACCACTGAGACAAAGTTCATGAACAGTAGTTTAGTAGTTTAGTAGTTTAGTAGTTTAGTAGTGTTTTATTCAGGCATCATTCATAACACAATCATTTTTACAGTACAGATACTTTCAATAAAGCACCAGTAGTGTATGAAGTGATGATTTAAAAGGCCTTGGCAGAAGCATAATGCTTATTTAAGCCTAGCCTACCAGTACATTCACAAAGACTATTAAATAATAGTAATCATTATTATCTAAACACTTCCTCATTTCAGATAGTTCTTTTGCCATCAAAGTTTTCAAAGACATGTTTCTGCCTCATGATGATTCAGAGGTAACATGCCTGTTGTCTCCACTAGAGGGCAGTGCTTCCTCAAACATCCCTCGTCTCTGACTCGTGGAGGAGAAGGGGGAAACGGGGATTTCATGTCATGTGAACAGATCCATCTTTTGGATAAATTCATGTTGGTTTAGACTGTTATAAGTCAGAGCTGCAGCTGCAGAAGTGGATCATTTTGACCTCTTGTATGAGCTAGATGTTATTATGTATTGTTTTAATGATTAGTCTTGACATCTTCTGTTGTTTAAAGTCCAACAGGTGGTTCACTGTAACTGGGCTCCTCACTCAAACTGTTATACAAAGATCATTTCTCATTTATAGTAGGGTCAATGTAGAATTAGAAAAAGCTTATTAAAACACTTTGGCCAGACACGTACAACAAAATATCTGAATCCAAACAGAGAGTAAACTGTTTATTGTAGCTCATGACAAGTGTGATGAATTAGCAAAGACATTTATAGGACATGTTTCCCGTATTCGTAATAAATGCTCACTTCTCAGGCGTTTACTAATGTGTGATTCCCGGACTATTTATTATCCCAGACCAATTCCATAACTGTGAGACACAATCTGGAGAAACACGTTGCTTTCTTGATGAACTATCAATCATATTGATTTGGCTGCCAAAAGAATGTTTATAAATGTAAGATTTGTTGCAATATGCAGAATAAAGACCAGTGAAGGACTTGGAAAAGAGCTATGTCACATAGTTTGGGGCGGGATGAGGAAAGGAATTCCAAATTTTAATGAATTTGTTTTTCCTGTAAGTGATGATAATGACTCTATTTTCAGTTAAAACTACTGAACATGGACATCGTGTTCACTTCTAGTAAATTGTTCTATATTAACATTTTTGTAAAAATTTAGCAGCTGATGAATCTGCTTTGTAGTTGTCACACATTATTTAAAAAAAAGTTTTTTTTTTATATGCATTGACCTGATAAAACATTAGAGTTTTAGGTTCAGTAAGCTTGAATGGAGCAAATCATATTAATTATATCTTCGAAAGCAAAGTACGTTGCTTTTTTCATTTGCAGCTCACTAAAGGGGGACAGAAATGTAAAAACTGTGCACACTTTCTGACAATCGAAAGGATCCATATTGTTGCACTGAGAGTCCCCTGAAGAATAAGAAGACAATGATAGAGCTCTCTCAGCCATGTACAGTTCTCTCCTCTGCACACTTATCACTGTCTAATGGGGTCAAGCTTCTTTGATTGGCAGTTTGCAGAAACAGTCAAACACAGCATCCTTGTTTCCATTGACCGTTTCTTTCCAAGTATCCTCATGGTTCTAAAGGACTTATTTCTACTTAAGGACTTGGGCTCTTCATTTGGTGAAGGGTAGGCTTTGAATGTGAAGTGAATCAGTTTACAGGCTTTTAGGTTTAGGGATAAAAGAATAGACCCAGATGTTTCCCTTTGAGTGAAAAAACACTTACCAAACCAGATCTAAGAAGTCAAAATGTGAATGCTTTAATGAAGACAGAGAATGCAGCGACTGGTGTTCAAGATACATCCTCGAGTGTTGTAAAAAGAAGCCAATGCAAAAGTGAAAGAAAGGCAGCTCCCCCTATGTCCAGTAGAGGCTCGTTCCAAAAGCCAAAGAAACCCATCCAAACCCATGTTAAACTCAACTCAACTTATTTTTATTCATATAGCACCTTTCACACATTAGAGCATGCAGCTCAAAGTGCTTCAGAAAAGACCAGAGAGACAGAAAATAACAGCAATAGCAAAAAGATAGAGGAAAGATTTATGAAATACTTAATTTGAATTAAATCATTACAATAAAATTAGACCAGATAAAAAACAGAAAAATGAAATAAAAGGAAGTAACATTTAAATAACATAGAATAAGAATAAAATAAAAAAAATAAGAATGATTCTCAAATACTGGTAATAATGGTAATAATGCAGTCCAGGGCTAAAAAGAAGTCACTCAAAATCAAAAGGCAGATTAAAAAGGTAAGCCTTAAGTTTGCTTAAGTTCACTGATTTGATGTCCAGAGGCAGAGTTCAGAGTTTAGGGGCTTAAAAACACAAAGCTCTCTAGCTGGCACTTGCGAGGGACACAAGGAACATTTGAAAGGGAAACATTCGAGGATCTCAGTGATCAAGGAAAGGAGATTTGTCATGTATGGAGGAGCAAGGCTGATTTGACTGACAGGTGGGCTCGTTGAAACTGTTTGTCAGGTAGCTTGAGTACGGCCTCATTCCCACCTCTTTGCTGGTTTCTAAACTAGCTTGGAGTAAGTTGGAGTCAGCATTTCAAATATGTTAACACCCCATCTTTGGGTTTCATAACGCCTCTTCAAAAACCATTGGATGGTTTTGGTGTGGATGACGTCTCTGAGACTACGCCAGTACTAGCTGAAGTCTTTATGTTGTACAGTTAAGTGTAGTCCAACAGGGGGATTATTTGTATTCCAACTAAGAGAGTCTTTAAAACCAACTTGGTGTACATTAGAGAACACGAGTGGTGCGAGGTCAGACCGCTAGACAGTCGTATGCTGTTTCTTTGCTGCCATTCAAATAAACACTTTCCACCGCGTCAGAAGGAATCACTGACTCATTTGTCTTTCTCTTTCGACCTTGCTCTAAATTCTTCTTTTCTTTTCCCATGAGGGGGGTACCTACGTCAGGGGTGATGGGTGGAGCAGTGCAGGGGTCTGTTTTGGGAGAAGGGATTGTTGCATGGAAACCCCAAGCAGACTTGCACCCCCAGAGACAGAAAAAAACGTGTGGAGAGGGAGAACAAGACAGAGGTTACAGTTCAATGTAGTAAAGATGGCTATGAGTTGAGTTGAGGATGGACATGTGAAGGGTAGTGCAAGCACAAAGGGTGGATTCAAGTAAAAAAAATAAGGTTAAAATTACGTTGTTACAAGTAAATAAGAAAAGCTGCAGTTTTCTGTACAATAAAGCTTTGGTCATTGTTTCAGGGCAGGGACACAAGACTTCTTTTCTGAAGTTACTGAGTCAGGTGGACAGTGGGGTGATGATGTGTGAGCTGTGGTGGACGACCACAGACAGGCAGGCTGGGTCAACAGAAACCCACGCACCACTAGCTCACAGCCAAGCCTGCTTGATGTGGCTCTTGCTCCTGAGAGTGTGAGAGTGGGAGCATGGAAACTTCCACAGACACTTCTTGAATTAAGATGCTGTTGGCTGCAATGGTAGTGTAAGACACAAGGATACTGTAGGATTGATATGATTAAGGATTCGATTGATCGCCTCAGAATCAGAGTTGTCTTACCACTCTTACCATAGAGAACAAGGATAAGTCTGTACGCTTTGTAATATAATTTACAGAGATGCAACATCAATCCACCAATGAGCAAGGAAAACCTTCATTCTAACAAGCAGAAACCTCAAGCAGAACCAAACTTATTGGTGGACAGCCATCTGCCACAAGCAGAAGAGGCAAGACGGAGGAGTCGAAAGAGAAAGGGCCCTTTTATCGCAATCTAAAATGCACGGTCTAAAGCTCATGGTGCAAAGTGAATTAGGATGTGACTGATCAGCACAAGCAGCAAAGAGGTAGGAGTAAGTCCCTGGATTATTCAAAGGTGTGTTTTGGGGCACGACATGAATCAAACCAATTAGTTTGTCTGCCCTCATTCCCTTTGAGAGCCAGGTGCGCCTACAGGCAGCCATGTTGCTATTTATAAGGCGGCTTTCAGCCATTCTCCTTCAATAGACTTAGCTTAGGCCCGCATATTTAGCTTCTCTCCCTCCATTAAAGCACAGAAAAGGCACACCATTAGAGCTATGTCGATGCATACATTAATGTTATTCCACTGAAACAATTCCTCTGTACAGCACTACGATGAGGACTTTCCCAGTCAACACGTGTACATTTAACCACGAGGCACAGCAGAATAACTTCATCAAGTATTTAAAATTCAGGACACGCTGACAATATCACTGACATCAAAGAAATGTGGGCTATTATTTACTCATTTCTGCTGTTTGGTCACATGGTTGTATTTTGTTGGCTGCTGGAGTGAGACTATTTGGGACTGTAAATTAAGCTGGTAGGGAGAATGTTGCCACCATTGTTCATCGGTAAGAATGGAGGATTACTGGATGTTATCTTCAATGTTATATTTTGATGAACCGTGTGTGTTACAGATCTCCCCTCGTAACTGCTTCCACCGTTACTGTATGACAAAGCATGTATGGTGTTTAGGGCAGGACAATAACAAGGGCCCTGACTAGTTTCAGCCACCTAAGGCACATGACCAAGTACAATGATACACCAACACTAAAGTCCTTCATGGCAGGTACTGGGCGTAATGGATACTGTTCAGTCGTATTAGTATCTGGAGGCTCGACAGTCAGTGACTGTATAAAAATACAGCTTAGTTGTGTGTGAGCATGTGTATGAGTGTGTGTCTGTTTCTGCATGTATTCGAGAGAGTGTGCATGAGATGATGGAGAGCTTGGTGACCTCTCATGCAGGTGTTTGAGGAGACAGAGGTGACGGTGTCGTGGTCTTCTGGCAACCCCAGATCTTCAAGTACTCTGCCCCAATAAGAGGGAATTTGCCAACTTTCTGCCTGATCATACCCAAGCGGCAACCTTGGTCTAAAAATATGAGTCCAATGCGGAAGTGCTAAAAACTGCAGCTCATAGAGGATTCACTTGAGGCTGGCTCCAGAAGTACCAGAAACCACATACTCACCAATTAAAAAAGACGATCTTTACAGCAGAAATAAACATGTTTACAGCCTGGTACAAAAAATGAGTGTAGTCTGGATAGCTCAATTCTGGATTGGCAAACACTGTACGGGGGGTGATTTTTTTCATTTTGTGGTAATTTCAAAGATATTGAGATTACAAGTCTTCCAATGAGAGGCACAGCTGATTTGATTGACATGCAGGAACACTGTAGCGGTTGGCTAGGAGGCTCAAAGCCCGCCTCTTTACGTCACAATTGCTCGACAGCAGCACTATGGTTCTCGTCGACGATTGGCCTCAAAACAGCGCTTCAGAAACAGATGGCTGACGTCACGGATACAACGTCCATTACTTATACAGTCTATGATCACACCCCATCTAAGACCAACACACTCATTGGCTCTAGGGCGGACATAAGGTAACCCGTTATTTACACAACATGGGTGCTGGGTGTTGAAATGAGAAGTGTGCCTAGTGGGAAATTAGAGCACTTACACTAAATGGCTTTGTACTGGGTGTAAAATGGGGACCATAGACAATTAGATAAGGTTGTTTAGACAATCAAAGAGACAGGTAGAAACTCGGGGTGGGAACAGATTCATTGGTGGACAGCCAACTACCAAAAGTGGATGGGGCAAGAGAGTGGGATTTAGGCAGACAGAGAGAAAGAGAGAGAGAGGTTGAGACAAGGGGTAGACCTAAGACAGATCCTCAAACATGACACACCAGACTCAGTGGTGGATGGACATCTGTCAGAAGCAGATGGAGGCAAAAAAGTCTGAATGAGGGAGATGGATGGAAAGAGAGAGGCTAGGACAGACAGATGACAGACAGAAAGAAACACAAATGTAAGAAAAAAAGGTTATTTTACCAGACAGAGATTCTGAC
Source organism: Notolabrus celidotus (assembly GCF_009762535.1). Lineage (NCBI taxonomy): Eukaryota > Metazoa > Chordata > Actinopteri > Labriformes > Labridae > Notolabrus > Notolabrus celidotus. The sequence goes on along the minus strand of NC_048288.1, from coordinate 8,012,593 downwards.
TTCAACCGGGCTTATTGGTGGGTCTCCATCTGCTGCTAATAGATGGACCAAGACATTTTGATAGAGGGGGAAACAGAAAGAGAGAGACGTGATGGAGACAAAAACAGAGAGGAAAACAGACCATAACTGTGGTTAATGAAGCTGAGCAAATGGATAATGAAACATCAGGAGAGCAAAGGAGTGTTTTAGCAATTTATCCTCAAATTTCTAGAACATTTGTAAAAAAAAAAGAACTCTTACTGAATGGAAAAGATGTTGGAAACAATAATGAGCTCCGTTTGTTCCTCTGGGGTTACATAATGTCACTTAACACGCAGGAATGACATGACAAGATGAGCTACCTCTGAGAACAGGGCAGCAGCTGTTTTCTTCTTTGTCACTATTGTCCAATGAGCTTTTTTATTGCATCACTCCCTGAATGTACTCTCTTCCATCTCGCTGAGTCTTTTTTTCATGGTTACTTTGGACACACTCTGAACCAACAAGAGAAGATGTCAGAAGCCAGTGGACACCTACAAAAGGTGTTCTAAGAAAGCCTCCGGGGCCTTTTCCAGAAAGCAGCCGTCACCGCCTTTTCACAGC